>NW_007252972.1:150295-246293 GCF_000164805.1 Carlito syrichta | reverse complement strand
GGCTGCAGTGCCGGGAGCAGCCACTGCACTCCAGTCTGGGCGACAGAGTGAGACTCAAAAAAAAAAAAGAAAAGAAAACATAATAGAGCTAAGCAGTGTTAAAATGGCTGGACTTTAGCTAAGATTATTCCATTATGGTGTTTCACCCTTTCAAGTTTCTTCTCTGGTCCACCAGTGAGGAGGGCAGCAGTGGCAGGAAGGGTGATGATATGGGAGGACACCATCTGCTTCACCGGTATAGTATGGCAGAAAAAGAGGAAGATGTTTCCTCTGTTTCAGGAACTCTTCCCTTCCAGGTAGCCATGCAGAGCCCTTGGGCTCTCTCTGGCTCAGATACTCTTGGAGGTATGGAATGGCCTCCTCTCATCTGGGCAGGACTGCCTTTTTTGCCTGGAGGTAGAAGGAAAGCAGTCAGAGATTGTTATTTCTTCTGCTCTCCCTGGGTGGGCAGAGCCACTGCCACCACTACACTCTGCAGAGGAGAACCCTGTCTTAGATCTTGCCCTGCTCTGTAAAAGTAGCCATCTGAGAGCAAGCTGTGTCTACTGCACTGACCTATGGCCACCTGAGTTGCTGGTTGGTGCCTGAGAAACTTTCTCAAATTCTTCACAAAGCCTCTACTGGGTTCTGAGGAGGAGGGAAAGGGAGTATGCCCACAAGGCACAGACAACCCCAGCAAGATGTTTCCCCACTCAGTCTCTCCATAAGCATGGTTGGAGGATTGGAAGCTGCAGTGTGGGATTCCCCAGGAACTGGGGTTTCCTGAGCTCCACATGGGATGTGCTGGTGGAGAGATACAGGGGGAGTTTCCTGGGCTGTCTCTTCTTTGACTGAACTGCACAGGCTTATGTGAGGTATATAACAACGAAAAGCTGTCATTTTCACCTACCACTTTTACTCCAAAAGCACTCTCCCATTCTCCTCTTGGGGCCACTTCTAAGGGTGTACAGCACTTGGAACTGTCCATTCTTTTCCTTTCCAGGTGACCTCTGATAGATCTCACCTTGAATTTTCAGGTTAATGGTCAAAGTCCTAGGTCCACTCCTCTTCTTTCTTTTCAGAGAGCTGCAATCAGGCAATGTCTTTAGTTGACCATCTTGGCCTTTCCATCAAGAGTTTTTGTATTTTAAAATAACACTACAAAAATGGGGCAATGCTTTATCAAAAGAAATAACTGGTAGGTAGAGAAACAATAGATGTGTTGGAAATATATTTAATGGATTAATCACACAACACCCTTGATTAGTGACCCATATTGTGATGGCAATTAATGCTTTGTGAAACTCTCATTATTTCACTTTTTTCTCACTGTTTAAGTATAGCTTTAGAAATAATATAACCTGAAGTATTTGAACATTTGCACATCAAAAGTAATATAAATGACAAACCACAAATGGGGAACTATGTCTGACATTTTTAAATTTTTGTTGAAAAGATACTTTGCCAGAAGTTTTAAAGCATCATACAATGGACAAATACCCATTGGTGTAGTAGAAATATACAGTTTAGCTTTGTCACAGTGTCATGTAACAATATTTTTTGGAATATTAGAAATCTTAGTCACCAAGAAAGAATAAAATACAGGGTTACTATGCATTTGAAGAAGCCATATTTTGATGACCTAATTTAGACATGCAATTTTCCTAGTATTTGTATTTGTCTCGGACTAACTTATGAGTTTTCTCCTGGAGGTATTCCATTATGCAGCTGGGAAAAGCTGTGATCAAATTTGTAGTTAATGAGAGTTGATAGAGCCAAATTCTCCGATGCTATTATTTTAAAAGCCCATTCTCTGAATTAGCATGAGATTTTCTTAATTTTAAAGCACTTTTTTTTATTGATCTAAGCATAGTAATGTTTGAAGTTTTAAATTTAGGTATAGATCATGGCAAATTCTTAAACATCAGTGTATAGAAACACAAATTTATTCTTAAAAGCATGATCTTATTTTGTTTTTTCTTTTATTCTTGTTTAGTTCCATGATGCCAGGATGTTATTTACTGATGTTTATTGGATTCAACTGGAGATCAACCACTGAATAATTATTATCTAATTCCTTGTTTTTAAGTTTGATTAATTATTAAAACCCTGTTTGCAGATAAAGACATATAAATAAACTTAATGTACCAACTGGACAAAGATGAGCCTAATTTTCCTGAATAAGTTCAAATTTTGATATTTATGTACTGGGGGGACAGAAAAGAAAGCCTATGAGGCATATGTTGAGCACAAAATGTTTTATGGTGATTTCAGATGAGAATAGCAGTGCTTTTTGCCTCATCTAATTAATTTCTGCATTTTTTTCTTGGCACAAAATAGAGAGAAAAGGTTTATACAAATAAGTAGTTATAAACAAGGGGTTTCACCGTACTATTATATCTGATGATTACTCTCCAAATAAGTTTATCTAAAATTTCAAAAACGAATGCTAGGATATTTGTATTTTAAAATTTTATTTTAAAACCAAATTATAAACTCAATGAGTGTTCAACTTACAGGAAGTCAGTGATTGAGTTTCATAAACAATTTATGTTAAACTTTCTATAGAAATACATATAAATATCTTTCATAATACTTGTTAAAAGTTCAAACATGCTATTAAAATACTCTCAGCTATGTCTTGTCAGTTTTAAATTTTAAAAGATTTAGTCAAGTTTCTCAAATCAATAGCTAAATTTAAGTTAAATTTAAACAAAGTATTTACTGCATTGTTACTTTATATTGATTTCTGTAGAGGTGACAGTAGTCTTACATTTCCAAGTTGAGTTCATAAAGCTACTTAGAAATATCTCAAAAATTTCAGGTTCATATAATCATGATAATTTGGAGATCTAATTATGAATTTTTGTGAAAGCACCTTTAATCAATCCAACAAACACTGGCACAAAAATTAAAATCCTAGAATGTACTAATCATATCTACAATTTAAATATTTTGTCTCAATAACAATTAGTATATAGCATTGCTCAGCATTTTAAAAATAACATAGGCATTTGTCACTGCCTATCTTGCTAGCAGGACATACTGAGATACTAGAAAGTCTTTTAACAGTAGCTTTAACATGAATCACAAACTCTATTTTTGTTTTTTGTGTTTATTTTTTGTGCTATCACTACATACTTACCTGTGTAATATAGTAGCCACAGAACACATGTGACCATCAAGCACTTGAATGCAGCTAGTCTGCATTAAGAGGTACTGCAGTGTAGAGCCCTCATTTCTGTAACAAAACAATAAAAGAATGTAAAATCTGTATTAATTTTTGTAATAATTACATTTTAAAATAAACATATTTTAAATATTTTGTTTTAAAATATTATATATATATTATTTATCTGTTTAGTTTTTACTTTTTTAATTGAGCTATTAGAACATTTTAAAGACTGAGGCAAATATTATCTCATAAAAGGTGAATGGTGATGGCAAATAATTTTAATTTCAACTATTTTATATCCAGTGTGAGGCATGTTATCTTAATTTGTGTATTGTTATTGATATTGTTCAACTCAGTTAAACCCTCATTGGTAATACTGCTATTTGTTGTATCCATTCAGCTTAATCAAAACTCTATGAATTCCTGTCAAAGTATTTACTTACCTTTAGTTTTCCAAATTTTGATTATGGTGTGTCTTGGCATGGATTTCTTTCCATTTATTCTGTTTGGAATTTGCTCAGCTTCTTAAATCTAAGAAGACTTTAATTCTTTTGTCCAATTTGAGACATTCTTAGACATTTTTCTTCTAATACTTTTTCAACCCTCTTTCTTCTCATTTTTTGGAATTTCAGTTCCTTGAGTGTTCAATATTTATTACAGTCTTCAAGTCACTCTTATTCACTCCTTTTTTTCCTCTTATTCAGATTAGGTGATTTGAGTTGTTCTTCAAGGTCATGGATTTATTACTCTGTTCTCTCCATGTTCTTATTGAGACTAACTTCAGATTTTAAAATTTTGGTTGTTGTCTCAGTTCTAAAATTTTATTTTCATTCTTCTCTATATCTATTTCTTTGCTGAGGTTTGTTGTTTATTATTTATTTCAAGGGTGTTTGTCATTGCTTATTGAAGCATTTCTATGATAGCTGCTTTAAAATTCTTGTCACATAATTCTGACTTCTGTGTCATTGTTTATTTGTTTTGATTGTCTTTTCTCATTTAAGTTGAAAGCTTCCTGGTTTTTTTAGATGATGACTAATTTTTAACTGAATCTTGGGCGTTTTAAGTATTATGTTTCGAGGTTCTGGATCTTATTTACGCCTTCTGTTTCATTGGACCTCTTTCAACATTGTGATAAAAATGAAATTGGGGTCTTACCTCACTACTGCTGATAGGGAGAGAAGAACAGGCTCTCCCCTTGGCCTGTAGTGGCTATCAAATGAAGGTAGGGAAGAGAAAGGAGCTCTTTTTATTCCCTAGAGACAATAAATGCACCATGTTCCCAAAAGGTTTTTTCTTATACTTTCCCAACACAGCTGGGACCTTATTATCACCAGTAGGAGTCAAAATCTTCGTTTCTTACTAGGCATTTTCTGAAAAGGATGAGGAAAAACTGTAGATTTTTCTTTAGTGTGTGGCTGGACTAGAAAAATTATTGTTTTAATATTTTCTGTTTTGTTAGGCACTTGTTTCCTGGCCATTTGATATGGGGAGCAGGCTTTCCCTGTAATTTTGTTTGTTTGTTTGTTTGTTTTATATGCTCTTTGGAGATTTTTACATGAGGAAACATGCTCACTCAATTGAAAATTTAAATCCTTTACTGAATACTATGCTGCCATTGAAGGCATATATTCTCTTTCTCTCATGCATAATCAATATCTAGTTACAAGTAGCAGCAAGTACAAAATCAACCACTTTCTTTTTGCAAACACTGCACGATGTTCATTCGCTGATTCTCCATATCGTTTTCCATATGGCTTTGATTTTTCCATAGAGCCCTACATTCAGTGGGACTGTCTACTTACAGTCCCTGAAAATGTCTTGGCATTCATATCCCCAATTGTTAAAGCTATTTAGCCTGTCCGCAATGGGCCCTGCACTCTTTCCTTAATAGTTACATTGTATTCAATACTGATGAAGTAGTTCGGATTTTATAGTCTTGCTGGCTCATTCTAAAAACCACATTGAGTTGTTTTTTTGTTTGTTTGTTTGTTTGTTTTGGTTTTTTGTTTTTTTGGTGTTGGATTCATAAGATACATTGTCTCTAAATGTAGTTTTCAACCATATCAGATCAAAAGACCACTTTTATAAAAGCAATTTCACACCCCATTCACATTAGAGTCATGTGAAATATCTTTCTTTTTACAGTTCTTCAGTCTGGAAGTCTGAGATCAGGGTGCCAACATGGTTGGCTTCTGGTAAGGGCCCTCTTCTGCGATACAACTTTCCAGCTTCTTGTTGTATCTTCCTGTAGCATAAGGAGAGCAAGAGAACGGTTTGGTGTTACTTTTATAAAGGTACTAATGTCATTCATAGGGCCTTCCCTCAAAAGCCCCACGTATGAATTTTAGAGGAACACAGATATTCCATCCATTGTACCCCCTACACCCCCAATGACAATCATAGATGGTCCTGAAAATATCCAGTACCTCTAACGGAAATCTGCTGAATATCTACAATCATATATAGAGTAACAATACTCAGTTTTGTATTTTTTTTAACTTGTATGTAGCTTGCAACTTTGTTTCCATGTGTGAGATCTTAAAAATAAGATTATATACAGCTATATAAAATTATTGGATTTTTCATGGCATCCAGTTACCATAATTTAGTGAGTGTAGATTTTCAATAAGTAGTTGAAAATTTGTAAGTTGCTAATATTGATTAATTCATGTAAAGAGAGTGTTTGCGATGATCCTTAATTACTGGCAAAAACTATTTCATATTTTTCAGAATTCATCAGATAAATACTAATGTACAATTTGGGAATTATTAAGAATTTTTGTAAATAAAAGCAATTACACATATAGTGGTTGTATCTAGAGAAATTCAGGTATAGAAATTTAAATTAACTTAAAACATAAATGTTTGTCTTAGGTAAATTTATGTCAGAATATACTGAAAATACTAACAAAACATCCTATTAAAGTACCAAGTTGTATGTTCCAAATCACTTTTCTAACATTAACAAATTATAATACTTCTAAATTCAGTGTTGACTAGCAAGTCTGTCGATAGCCAATAATCATAGACTATAAAAATAAACATGAACTATCTACCATAGAAAAAAGGCTATAGCTTTACAAGTACAGGGCTTCAGCAAAGCCATTTTGAGGACTACGGCTGCTTTAGCAACTGACACATGAGCCAGAGTTGAGTTTTCTGTACTGATTACTGTTGACCACAAATTGTGAGAAATGATTGACTCAGCCACGTGAAAAACACTAGCGCTCCATTTACCTTGAACAGAGTAATCCTAGAATAACTTGAGTGAACTTTGCAAGAAGCAATTTCGCATATGAAAAGAAAACACAGACTTTGCAGTTGAACATTACCGTCTTGGATTTTCAACTATACAGCTTTCTAAATTTTGACCTTGAGTAATTAACTTAGCTGCTCTCAACCTTTCTTTTTTCAATTATTAAGTAAAAACCAGATATCTTCTTCATAGTTTTTAAGAAAGTGAAGACACTTAGAAGCAACAATATTTAAGAAGAAAAACAAAAAAATAGTGTCATCAGTGATAAAATTATTAGCTGAATTTACATGCTTTACATGCATAATACATAATAACCATAATAACCTTTGGCTTGTATTTATATTAGTGTTGTTTGTAGTCTGCAAACATTTCCATAAAATATCAAATAGCAAATAATTTAGGCTTTGAGGTCCTTGCAGCAACTATTACATTCCTACTCTAACACAAAAGCAGTCGTGGACAATATGTAAAATAACGAACCTGAATGTATTCCAATAATTGATTTTGTGTGGACATTGAAATTTGCATTTTATGTAATTATTTTGTTTCACTAGATAATAGTCTTTTTATTTTTTCCAACATTTCCGAATGTAAAAGCTATTCTTAGCTCATAGGCTATACAAAAACGGGCGGTGGGTCAGATTTGAACCATAGAATAGATTACAACTAGTGTAGACTGACTAAATTAGTAAGCTTAGAAAAAATATGTATATTTGGCTTTTTTAAGAAAATGATCCTGGGTCTTTTATTCCATTTGTATGATTATTAAAAGAACACTAATACAAGACTCAAATATTTTAGTTGCTGGCCTCCTGATGTCTTTACATGGATTCTACCCCAAACATCTTATTACAAGGCCACACCTTGGATCTGTTCATCACTGAAAAATACTCTGCTTCAGAAATAAGAACTTAAACATCTTAGTCTGTGCCCATTATCAGTTCTGCTTCTCTCATTTCATTTTTTTCCCTTACATTATAGGATACCTTGATCCCTTCACATTTTAACTATCAGCAAATTCATGTATCTAATTCCTTGTTTTAGTAACTTAAATCCTATGCTTCATTATTTCAACTACTCTTTGCCCTTTTCCCATTTTTTTTCCTGAAATTATATGGAAAATAAAATCTAATTCCCTTACTGAGGCAAGTATATTCTTTAATTTGCTCAAAAACTATGATTCAAAGAACTCTTGGAAAAATAAACTGCAATGTCAATAAAAACAAACTGACAATAACAATACATAATAAAATAATTAACATTTAATAATAAATATATGCTAAATGATAAATATAAAATAATAAAAATTAAATAGGAAAAAAATCACAAAAATAAACAGCTATCATGTTGAAAGCCACCACCAAATATTCTCAGCAATCACAAATTGTCCATCAACCTTGCACAACCATCTTCATGAATTCTAAAGTTATTTATTGAGCACTTAGTGGAAGCCAGGTCCTCTTCTAAATACCAAGTGTATAGGGATAAACTTTTGTTAATACGTTAATTGTAATAAAATGAGAATATTGTGCTATGAGAAACAAAAAGAGGATTTACCATGATCCAGGAAAGGATCTTTGTGCTAAGACTTTAACAAATAAAAAGTTTTGGTTTTGTGAAGAGGAAGAAAAAGAGAATTCTGGGGGGAAAAACTAGCCATGTTTCAAAGTATGGGGAAAAGTTACTATTTGGCGCAAAAAGTAAACTCACATATATGTAGCAATTATCTCCGAATAATAAGGAAGACAAGTTTAGAATGTGAAGGATGCTGTAAGGTATTTAAGGACTCTGGATATTTTCCATTATAGAGTATTTTAAAAGTGGAGGTGACGTGATTATACATATTCACATTTAAGAGATAATTTTTGGCTACACAGAGAATTGGAGGTGGCAAACCTGAAGGGGGCGGGGCAAGAATACTTACTTGTGCATAGCATTGCTGCTATGTAGATGAGAAATAAATCTGTTATGGATTAGGGTGAGGTCAATGGACACAGAGACATGGAGTGCAGCAGAAGCAAGACTTTAATTACAGTCTTGCAAGATCGGGTATATGTTGTGCATGCACACCCAAGGTGATTGCAATAAGCTTTTTATTTCCTAGTGTGCAAAGCTCTCCCTTGGTTCCTCATTGAGTAATACAGAAGTCACAATTTTTCCTGGACATCAGCTAAGCAGTTTTTGGCCCAAATAGGGTTAAAATAAGTACTTGTTGCTATTTGTTTGGAGGGTTTCAGCTTTCTTATTTCTAAGTAAGTTTTATAGCCGGCTTGGTGGCTCAGCCTGTAATCCCGCGCTTTTGGGAGGCTGAGGTGAGTGGATTGCCTGAGCCCGCGGGTTCGAGACCCACCTGGGCAACGAGACCTCATCTCTACAATAAATCAAAAAAAATTAGCCAGGCGTGGTAGCGTGCGCCTGTAGTTCCAGCTACTTGAAAGGCTGAGGCGGAAGGATCGCCGGAGCCCAGCAGGTCGAGGCTGCGGTGGCCAGGAGCGTCCACTGCACTCCAGTCTGGGCGATAGAGTGAGACTCCAACTAAAAAAAAAAGTTTTATTTCCCCAAGATGTGATTATTACCATGCCTCCTTTTGTTTTGTCTTTTGGTCAAGTCAGCAAACCTTCATTCATTGTGCTTCAATGATGTGAGTGTTACCAGCCTCCCTCTGTTCTGTCTTTTGGTCACGTCAGCAAACCTTACTCCATTTTCTGGAAATAAATCATTGGTTGTCCTTCACAGTCTCCACCCAGTATTGGAGATGTTGTTTAACTGAGGGCTTCTGTGCATGTATGAGCTTGATGATCAATATGAATCCTACCTAATGGCCATGTTGTTCATTACTGCCACTCCAGGAAGGTCAGACAGCAGACACATTGGGATCTAGGGCCACTGCATGGCCTCATGGAATTCCCTCTTTGTTTCAGTTTCCCCCTTCCCGGGATGTTATGAGCTACAAGCTGACAGTTGTGACCCTGGAGTGAGATTGTTGAGTGTCCCTTCCTTCCTGGATGCCTCCCTCTGGAGACTCTTCTTTAATCTATTCGTGTCTGCCTAAATACCTGTCTAAGTTAATGCATCGAATAAGCTTTCTCTTCAATTCTTTGATGCAGTTAGATACACGTATAAGGAAACACTTGAACAGTATCTTGTCAACTTACAAATAGGTTAGCTTCTAAAAATAGACTATTTTACACACAGAGCTACTATTTTTCTTATTCCAACACACAAAAAATGCAGATTTTGTAACATTGCTCACAAAGCACAGATACATTTTGTGCTTTGCTGCACTAATGATTGGTAAAAAATAAAATGGTGATGTTGCATGACTAACAGCAGTAATCAGAGTGCATCTTCACCAAGGTCCTTGATAGAACTGCCTGTTGAGAGACGGAGAATAAGATCAATAGCTCTCATTTTTCTTTTTTATAAAGATATCAAGAGCCATTTAATTTTTTAAAAAATCATCTCATTTAGTTTAATTTATTGGTCCTTCATATTCCCATTTCTTTCTGAAATCAGTTCTGAGCTTGCAAAGCCTGTTTTATGTTACCTTCAGAACCTTTACACTGAGCTAAAAATGAATGTCAGAGATTTAGCCTACGGCTATCTTGAATCATTTCCCAGGGATAGTTATTCTTTCTGAAACTCTATTTCTATTTTTTTAAAATAATGTGCTGAATAAAAAGATGTCAGTGTAAGAACTGTAACTCCAGTATTCACGTGCCATGTAAAATTTTCTTCCCTAAAACATAGATGATTGCTTATTTATAGAATTCTTATTGTTTGTCTTCACTTTAAGTGAGTCCTGAACGTTTTATTGGTGCAATTTATGAAAAATCATTAAATAAATCTTTGAATAAATAAAGTTAATATTTGAATAAACAGTGATTAATCTGCTCAGTGATCTAAAAGACTTTAAAAGCACAAACATCTGAATTCTAAACAGAATCAACTAATTACTGATAGAATAAAGCTAAAAGTAAAAAGTTCAGTAGGAAAGATGATTAGAATGCTCAATTCCATTTGACTTAGCACACTTTGGAAGAGGCCAATACATGTTGGCCACAGGTCAAAAGCAAACAAAAAAAATCAAACTTTATGTTAGTGTAAATCTGTGAAATATTTTCATGATTATCAAGACCATTGTCAGCATCATTAGTATCAAAAGTACTAAAATGCTTCATCGTGAATTAATTAGGATGATATTGTCTGGCAGCAAGAAACACTGGATCTGGATGTGGAAAGTTAAGTATGGATCCCAGTTCTTCTACTTACTACATGTGTGATGTTGGCCAGACTGCAAAACCTCCTAGGATTTCATTTTCTTCATCATAATATTAGAAGTAATGAATAACATCTACCTGTAAGATTTTTATGAGAAAAAAGAATATAGGTAAATCATAGAGCACAATGCCTGACATATCATTAGCACCCCATTATTTTTGTTGTTGGTATTTTGTTTTGTTTTTATTGTTTGTTGGATCAAAATAACTGTATAACTTCAAGTCTTAATTTCTGGAAACTGTCAAGGTATGTCTGAAATTTTATTCTACTTATAGTTAACTTGGCTTGTTAGTGTTTCATGGCTCCAGGCAAAAATCATGAGTCTCCTGTGTCAGAGACAAACTTTCTTACAGCAAAATCAGTATCTATAGTTTGATGTTCATTTGCTTTGGTTCTGCATGACCCCCTAAGTCCCATTGGTAGGAACAAAAAGAGCCTTGATAGATGTCTGTGCACTCAGTAGCTTGGATTACTGTAGTGGAGACATGAACTTGGTGCTTTGCTTCTTTAATGGTGAGTAGAAACAAGCCTGTTCTATAGCCAAGGTAACATGATACTTCACCTCTCAAGGTCATTTACTAAAAAAAAACAACTGTGGGAAATAGCCTGGATAAGGAGCTTTCAGAGTCTTGATGTACTCATCGATGATATACAGAGATTGTCAGGGTTTATGGTGGATTTCTTCTGATAGATGCTAATTTTATAAAATGTGTTTTGTCTTTAGTATCTTTGGAACTATAATGTCTATAGGGTCAATCTTCTCCACATGGAGAAATTATTATGTTTATTCACTATTTTCTTAGATCTCTATGTCAATATCCCACCTCTGTGATAACCGTTCTTCTTGAAATTCCATTTACTTTCTCCTATGTCATTTTTACTTTCAATTTTTAATCCCATTCATTTTCTTGCTTTTTATCATAACTTCTTATCTTGCATGGGAATTTTTTTATTCTTGTCTTTAATTAATATTTTTTATTTGTTTTTTGGTTATAGCTCAATTTGCAAAATCACAGTGTAGATGTGAAACACACTTTTGTTTGATTATTTTACTATCAAGAATTATCTTATATTTATTAATATTATGGAATGATATTGTCCAATTGTATACCTTTGGTTAGCTACTTAGAACACTCCAGGTAAGCTAAATGGGTGAAATTACTGCTTTCTTGAAGTTTTTCGGTGTTACCCTAAGCCAGTCTTATCCATCTTTAATGATATATCTGAAATCTGTCTTCAGGAGACTTTTGTTATTTGAGCATTCTGGAGCACATTTTCTCTTCTATGTTTTAACTCTCAATGTGGTATCATCTAAAACCTACATTTGGTTCTTAATTATGATGTACTTTATGTTGTTCTTTATAATTTCCACAAATGTAAGTTTTTTTTTCTGCTTAACTAGATTGTATACTGCTTGAAGTCAAGAATGACATCATGTGTATTATCTGCCTAACACCCTACACAATGTTAGGTATTATACTGCTGAACATACCATAATCACTATTTTTTAAAATTTAACTTATTTTATGTTGATGAAATGCAATAATAAAATTAACTACAAAGCTAGTACACTTGATCCCTAAAAAACATGTTAGGGGAACTGACCCATGAGCAGTTGAAAATTCATGTTTCTCCCCCAAAACTTAACTACTGATAGTCTACTGTAGATTAGAAGACTTAACTGATCGTATAAACACTTGATTAGCACATATTTTGTATGTTATATTTATTATATACTGTATGCTAATAGTAAACTAAGCTAGAGATAAGAAAATGTTATTAAGAAAATCATAGGAAAGATAAAATTCACTTCTAATACTGTACAGTGCTTATCTATAGTGTAAGATTGCATCATCTATTTGTAGGAGGAAATCATCTGTCTGAATGGCATGTGACTACATCTCAGATCTCAATCTATGGTACACATTAAACAAGTCAACTTTTCCTTGTAACGTTACGACTTTTCTTTGCTTTTTGAGATCCCTTCCAGCATCTCTCAGTATTTTGTTTGGATCCCATGGTGTTATTCAAGGATTACCAGATTGCATTCCATATAATGAAAAATGCACAAGACACGTAAGAGATGGCTTTTACAGCAACATGCAATTTATGAGAGAGACACTTACTATTATGACCCCCAACTCCATTCAATTTGCTGCAAAATCCATTATTTTGTTCTTCTTTATGATTGTATAATATTCTATTGTGTATATGTACCACCTTTTATTTAAATATCTCTCACCAAATAATGTTGCCATGTATGATCTGTTTTTGTGTATGTTTCAATTAATTTTAAGTATTCATAATAGATTTGTACATATTTGTGATAATAAATGATAAATAGATGATTGTCTACATGTATTTTTGCATTCTTGACATACCTAACCTTTTAATTTTTAGATATGTCTAAGTTATGTGATTTGAGAGTATATTCAAATTGTTGTAAATTTTGAAAAAAATTTTAATACCTTTCAAAACCATGTTGTTAAAGGGTTAACTGTATTCTCTCAAATCTCAATTCATGAACTTATCATTTTTATTTGTAGTGGTTTATCTTTTTCTGTAAAATATACCTTTTTACAGAAATAAACATGTATATTTATGTTCATCTCACTAATATGGTGTCCCTACAAATACAAACCTGATTTTCTTGATTTTTTCTTCTATATTTATTTTATTATCCAAAATTTTCTTGAATATATGATCATTTTTAAAATAAAATAACATAATTTATGAGTTTTGCATTCATTGTTTATCAGGAATTTTTTAAATTAGAAAACTACATTCTATATTTATAATCAGATCAATTTGAAAGAGTAAACTTTGATAATATTTAATCTTGAAGCAAATATATTCTTCATTAGGTATACAAAGCAAAAATTCTTGTGATATGCACATGGTTATTATTAATTCTGAACTTTGTTTTTCTGATAATTTTATTTTGAATTCTTTAATTTTTTATATTTTTGCAATTGTGTTGGAAATGTTGCATATATATTTTTAAATGATTGTATGAGGATACTATGAAAATAAATAAAATCATAATCAAGCAGTAAAAATATAATTCTAGTATATTTTATGAATATTGCTCTGAAATAGTAAAAATTTGCATACTATGGAATTCACTCCTACTGTGAAGCTTATGATAGTCACAGAGTAGTTCTTCTGTACTACAAGTCTTGCAATGATTTCAGTCAAAAATCCATACTTGTCTAGAAGAGGCAACATAATTATATTTTATTTACCCCTTGTTATACAAAGTTTATTTTTACTTTAATTAGATAATCTTTGTATTTGTTGTTACAGTAATTGCTTGACAAACATTTATTAAAGGAACCTTGGATCCCAGAGGCACAAGAACAAAGATAATCTGCTCCTTTTCTACTGCCAGTCCATGCTACATTGGGCATAATCAAATAATAGAATTATTTTGTGCAAAGTCACTGAGAATTTCAGAATTTTCTGTATGTAACTGTAGTTATCTTTTGACTTTAAGCTTGGAAAAATAAAAATAACATATTACATAAACTTAGACATTTGTTTCAATTTTTTTTCATCAGAACATTAAGATTTTTTTATGATCACTTCAGACCAAAGTATCTGTTTTCATGCAAAATCAGTAAAATGATGGTATCAACATGATTTTTACTAATGCTAGTGTCTCAGAGTCAATAACAAGATTTAGAATGTATTAGAAATAAATATGGTCACATGTTATCATACTATCTACATGCATGTGTGGTTGTTGCAAAGCTGGGAATAACATTGTACCTGCTGTACAGGTACCGAAGGAATTTGTACCTGTATACAGAAGCTGAGTCTTTACTAAAATAGTAGAAGTACTACAAAAATCAGTTCAATGAAGAAAATGAGTAGGACATCAAAATAAGTCTGTCAAATAACTTCTTGAGGGTCTACTTTTATTTTATTTTTTTTCTATTTTGAACAGTTAAGCAGAAACTTTGTGAACAACATGAATATAATATTAACTTAAATTAAAATATCTTTTGGGAAAAGGACTTAAACTTTTTGATAAAAATGCCTATATAATTTTAACTTGAGAAATAGTGTATAGAATCAGCAGAAATATTGTGTTTGTTTCTTTCTACTGGTTTTCATTATATGGATATCTTGGAAATCAAATCTAGAGGTGATCTTTGTTCTCAAATGGTAACATATAAGTGTTTCAGAATCTAGATATTAATATACCATTTGATCATAGAACAGAATAAATTATCTCACCTTAGCTCTGTCTATAATTCAAACCAAAGTAGATTTTTAAGTGAAAGTTAAAGTTGTAGCTCCTAGAATTAACCATTAACAACCAAAATGGCAGACTAAAGATGTATTTTGACCTGCAGAGGTTTGTAACATTTGGCTAATTTTTTACTTAAATTACAAATGTAGCGTATCTATTATATTAAGATCTATTTTGTTTTCTGTCTTAAGAATATACCCATCCCTGTTAATTATCCTAGCTTTGAATTTACTCATCACGTGAGGCCAAAAATATATATTGCTTAAACATCTGGTAAACTGACAATGGCCTTAAAAAAGTTTTCATTACTTATAAACTTTATTTACTTTTTTCTTTTCTAAAAATGTACTACTTAATTATATGCTAGTGTTTGCTATTTACAAATTATTATACGTGGTGGGCTTGCTCTCAATAAAATGGTAGCCTAGTTGTATATACAGTGTTTCTTAATTTTTCTGTATTCTCCACCTTAAAAAAGATGATAGTAAACAAATATCTGCAGAAATAATTTATATTTCCTTTTATGAAAAAGATTCAACTTGCAATTTTGAACAATAAGCAGTTTTTTTAAAAATTGTGTTAACAGTTACTTTAAAAATATAAGATGCAAACATGTTGTGATTGAAATAGTATATTTAGCCGGGCTCGGTGGCTCAGCCTGTAATCCCACGCTTTGGGAAACTGAGGTGAGTGGATTGCCTGAGCCCGCGGTTTCGACACCCGCCTGGGCAACTTGGTGAGACTTCATCTCTACAATAAATCAAAAAATTAGCTGGGCATGGTAGTGCACGCCTGTAGTTCCAGCTACTTGGAAGGCTGAGGAGGAAGGATAGCCAGAGCCCAGAAGGTTGAGGCTGGGGTGGCTGGGAATGGCAACTGCACTTCAGTCTGGGCGACAGAGTGAGACTCCAACTCAAAAAAAAAAAAAAAACCAAAACACAAAATAGTATATTTGAAGAAGAGAAAGAATATTATAAAATTTACAGTCTCTTTGGAAAAAAGCCTAATCAGGATATGGAAAAATTTAATGACTAAATAGGTGAGATTATTCTAATTGCATAATATTGAAAGAAAACCATGATTTTGAAAACAAATGTTAAAAAATATTATTGCAGTAATCTCAACTTGAGAAGAGAACATTTAACTTTTTACATAACCCCTAAGAATGCCACACTTTTTCAAGGGTTGTAAAGTCAGCTTAAGTTTACCTATACCTAAGACCCCTGCTTTTGTGTGGCATGTTGGAAGACCTAGCTTTCTAGACTTTCTTGAAAATAGCAAGATGTCATAACTAATTCAGGCCAAGAATTGTGAATAGAAGTAAAGTATGCCATTGTCAGAATAAGGCACTAAAGATCCTATATGCTAACTGGCTGCTGTCTCCTTCCTGACACTGCAAACTTGGAGGTCATGTGCTGTGATGACAAGAATGGAAGATGAAGGAACCTTGGATCCCAGAGGCACAAGATTGCAGAGAATCCTCCTGCCAGCCCATGTTAAATTGGGTATAAGTGATTAATAGATTTCTTTTGTGCAAAATCACTTGAGCATTTAAGATTTATTTGGAATGCAACTAGTAATTATCTTTTGGCTTAGAGAAATAAAAATTCCACAATGATTCTAGTCAAGTAAAATCTCAAATGTCAGTATTCATGTTCATATTTTTACTAGAAAATTCTCATTTTTAGTAGTTAATTAAAAATACAAAATATAAAAAATATTTTCCTGGTTGGTTAAACTGAAACTGAATTCCATTAACTGTAAAGATGTACACATCACCATTGATAAAACTATATCATTACTTGTAAACGAGAAAGAAAAATGAAGTCGTTTCTGATGTTTCATTTTTAATTCTGTTTTTGACAATACTTTTAGATACTGATTTCTGTAATACTGTAATCTTCAAGAAGAATGCAAATGTTTTAGTGGTTCTTCCAGCATAAGGCTAACCTAAAAAACTAATTCAGAGATTTAGCAAAAACAATGCAGATTCTGTATCTAAAAATATGTATCATATTTGTATATTGTGGATAATATATATTATTATATATTAAATACTATATAGAGAGTACAGAATATATTGGAGAAGAATCCATAATATTCTCCAGAAGTTTATTTTGTCAAGTCCTCAAATGCCCTCCTAATTTCTATAACCCACTGACAATGTTGAACTTCCCTTTTCCACTCAGTTACCTGGAAAGTTCTTTGCATTCTTTTTGTGGAAATGTGCTATTTCTGCAAACATTAGCTCCTCTGTATAGTCTCCTTGGCATGTACATCTTTGCTAGTGGGTCTTCATTTATTCCTTTCGTTGGTGGCAGTGAACAAAAATGGGTAGAATCCTTTTACTCATTAAGTGACGTGGAGATACAAGAGGTACATAGGAACTGAATACATATTTTAGATGGTGATAAATATACAAAGAAAGAGAAAACAGAGTAAAATATAGAGCCTACCAGGTGGAAGGGATTAACTTTTGGAGAAAGAAATGAGGGAAGGCTAACTCATAGGTGAATTTGATCAAAGATCTAGAGGAAGTAAGGCGATCAGCCTTGAGTTCATTTGAAAAAAAGAATCACAGGAAGGAGCACGAATGATATGTTCAAGAATACCAAAAACTGTTAAGTTGTAAATATCTATATTTGTTACATATCAAGAATTCACACATAATGTTTCTGGAATAGAACAGATTATTATTATTTCTATAAAATTATTTATATTTTATTTATATGTTTATGTTGTTATGAATATATCATTTATATATTTAAAATTATATTTATTACATATCCAAATAATATTTAAATTTAAATATTTAAATAATATTTGTGCAGTTTCTCTGTGTCTCAATTTTTTCCCCTAGAGTGATGCAATGAAAGCCAAATATCCTCCTACACATTGTAAGCGAGGAATATCTGCCCAGAAATCTTGATAGTGTTAATAGGTAAGAAAGAAACAGCAGAATCCCTCTCCTTGACTTGTGTCTTTTTAAGAGCAGTGCTTGGCTATTCGTCTTCATTTCTTTCTGATCAATACTAAGGATAGAATTGCTGGGCCATATGGAGGCACCATGTTTATTTAATATTTCAATTTACTGCCAGACTATTTTGCACTGTGGCTACATCACGTTCCATTACCATCAGCAATGTAAAGTTTCCTTTCCCTCCATATCGTCATTAGCGTTTACTATTTTCTGACACTTGTATTATAGCCTTTATAGAAGGTATAATATGGTATCTTACTCTGGCTTTAATTTGCATTTCTTTAATGACTAATGATATTGAGAATCTTTTAATGTACTTATTAGATATTCATTTATCTTCTATTGTTAAATTTGCTTTCTTTACTTGTTATAGGTACATTCAGCCTTAATCAGTCATAATTTAACTTCCAGGTTGGTCTATTAACTTAGGTACTAATCATTCAGGCAAATCAACTCTGGAAGTCTTAACAGTTCAGAAACATACAAACAAAAAAATACTTATTCTCCCGTCACACTGAGGTTAAAGTGCTGTGTGGAAATAGTAAGAGCCAAAATTTTAGGAGATGATATCATAGAAATTTAGTGATTAGCCTTGAGGCAATTTTATGGACTTCAACTTTGACTCTGAATAAGATAGAAACCCACTGAAGAGTTTGAAGCAGAGGGGTTGCATGATCAAACATAGATTTTATAGTATATAAAATATATATACATATATATATATATAGAGAGAGAGAGAGAGATAAGCGTGTGTGTGTGTGTGTGTGTATCCATATAGGATTCCCACCATACCATTTCAGGGTATTTTCCTTTGAAAAGAGGTGCTCCTTTGCTCTGGTTTGAATGTAGGCATTTTTCCAAAATTCATGTTATGAAACCTAATCACCAAGGAGATGGTATTAGAGGATGAGGCCTCCAGGAGGTGAATAGGTCATGAGGGATTCACCTTCATTGACAGTAATGCTCTCATAAAAGAGACCAGAGAGCTGCCTCGCTCCTCTACCCTTCTGCCATGAAAGGACACAGTGTTCAACTCTTATGCCATGTGAGGATGCATCGAATCTGCTGGCACCTTGATCTTGGACTTCCCAGTCTTCAGAACTGTGAGAATTACCCAGTCTGAAAGATATTGTTAAAGCAACAGGAACAGACTAAGACTACCTTAAGTAGTTTATCTGCTAAATCTGTGAGGGACAAAACCGTCACTTTATAATTAAATCTTGAGGTTGGTTTTTACTCTGTCTGCCTTTTAGACACAGCTAGTAAAAATTAGGATTTTCATAACTTTTGTCAATAATTTACCTTGCATTAGTGGTTAATAAATGTGTTTGCCATTTCCCTTTTTAAAAGAATCTCTGGTATACAGCAATAGTATTTGAATTCCATAGCTCTTTTAGTTATCATTTTTCCCACCTTTCAAATGCCTAAGATATTAACCAGCCAGTATATTTCTTTCTACCATGATCATATACTAGCTCACTACTAATAGAAGTTTTAATAACTTCTGCATTATGCCACACTGCAACTACCAAGAGCAATGACTTCCTCATTTACAGTCAGTCAGGAAGTGATCATTTATCCAAAATCCCATCTAAGAATTTGATTTAAATTCTGCTCCTGTACCAGAGTCTAGAGTTTTGTGTAGAAGTTTCACTGGTAAACACTCTTAGATAATAACCTGCAAGAAAAAAAAAAAAAAGAAAGTCAGGATTAATCAGAAAGGGAAGACAACCTGCCATGCTTAACCAATACACTCAAAAGAAATCAAGAATAAATAGTAAGGAGAGCATTCATGTTGATGAAAAGTCATGATCTCTTGTATAGTTTCTGGACCTGGAGCCTCTTTTCATCTTAAGCAACCATCATAAAGCAGCTTAGCTTATTTTATTAGTTTCAGAGGAATTACAACTTCATCCTTCACTACGAATGGCCTGATCCATAGAGAATTGGCTCTCCCAGGTATCCACCTCTTCCCAGTGCATGTACTCTTTGCCTCAATCTAAGGGAACACTCTCATCCCAGCTCTAAAGCTTTACATAGGATTGAGGGAAGTCTCAGTTGCAACTAAATTGCAGGTCAGTTTTTTGTTTGTTTGTTTTTTGTTTATCTCCTCTGCTTAATCTTACTTTTTTTTTTTTGTCTTTCCAAAGGGTACTCCACAATAAACTTTCTGTCTGCAATTCTTGGTCTCAGAACCTACAGCAAGAGTGCTCAATCTAAAAGAAGTGACATATTCAAGTGAAGTCAGGATGCATTACTCTGAACAATTTAAGGACAAAAGACAAAATGGCTACAGTTGTCAACTTCCAGTTCCAAAACATCTCTAACATTGAGTTTTCCTAGTATACTGATGTCTTGATCAACCACACCAGTTTTGTGTTCACTTATTTCTCTTCCTACGTTAACATCCTTTGTTTCCTTCTTGCTTAAAGAACCATACTGCATTCCCCTTCTCAGCCGTCAACACTTTAAGGTCTCATTTTAAAATCAGAGTATAGCAAGAAAATCAAGGATAGAAACTTTCCATTTTCTACCATTTTTATTGAGGCATTGTGTATTTAGAGGCTGATTTACATCAGTACTTTAGATATTTAATATCAAGCATGACAATTGTGGGTGTAATTGGGATCCTTACCTAAGAGATTTATGTAATACTAAATCTCACCAAGAACTAGTTATCAAGTAGTGTACATCATAGCATGCCCTTACAAACCTTTTGAAGATGATATGATGCTGTGGAAAAATGCTGAATAATTCCTTTTTAAACCTCTTTTGAAAATTATTTCACTTATTAATTATTTTGGTGGCAAGACAGAGGTTAATAAGGAAAGGATTAGAAAATATATTGGAATGTTATTAGGGGAGTAATATCTACACACTTCTGGGAATGTTCAAATGTCTGAGCTTGGCTTGATGTTTCGCATTATGTTCACATACTGCCAGCAGGCATCTTGAGGCCAATAAAGTATTTTAATTCTTTATGCCAAATTGATTTTGGTCTTTTGTAAGTTATCTCAGGACTTGTAGGGTGTTACAAGTAGACCACTGTTATTAAGGTCTGTGAAGGAGAAATAGAAGGAGCAAAGAGATGTCTTACAGTCCAAACTGACACATCTTTGGGTACATTTAACAAGTATGGAATACTCACAAGATGCAGTGCTCAAATAAATTTGAAGTAAACCAACATAAACTGTGAATTTAATAAGTTATTGTTTGAGAGTTTTGCAATAAATGTGCAAAAATTTCTAGGCCACAGATGTAAGTTTGTTTTTCAAGATGCTGATTTTGTATTGTGTGTGTGTGTGTGTGCTTTATAAAGAAAATCAAATAGGTTACCTGAAATAGTAAAACAAGTTAAGTTGAATCGATAACATTTTCTACTTGCTTGGCAGAAATTCTCACTAACCTTAAAAAAGTTAACTATTCAGAAGGTTAATTTAAGGTCTTGTACTATTTTAGAAGTCAACATAGTAAAGTGAAAAAGGTTGATTGGGAATCAGGAACCCTGTATTTTACCTTCCACTTTGTCACTAACTAGCTATGTGACCCTGGGCAAATCATTTAACCTCTAAGATCTCTGTTTTCTCATGTGTAAAATGAGGAGGCTGAACTGCATGATCTCTCACAGTGTTCAACTAAATCTGCAACTAAATCAAAATATAGGGAATTTGACTGAAATAACAGCACACAGGAATTAGTGCTGAAGAACAGAAGTAGGAAGTCAGAACAGATCCTTTGTTTACAGATTTCTTCTAATCCTTAATGTTCATTGTAGGCATACCTAAAATTTTGTTCTTAGGAAAATATTCTGAAATAATTTTAAAAAGCATTATTCCTTTTGTATATCTTATAGCAGAATTGGAGAACACAACAATGTTCTATAACTGTTAATTGTATGTACATGTGTCTAACACAGTGCATTCTTCCTATGTTGCTCTTATATTTATGTCTCATTAATAAAGTACATTTTATTATAGAAAAATATCCACAAGTTTCCAACCAAATACGGGTTTCTGTCTCTATCAGAACCAAAAGGTAAAATTTCTACATTTAATCTACCTCTGGGATCATGTATTGAAAACTCTCATTACCAACTATTGTTTATAAGCAGAAAAATTGGGATAAAGCAAATGGATACACCATAAATTAGCTCCTCTACTCAAGTAGAAGTCACTAAAAGTGGCTAATACCACCCAAATGTTGGAATGAAAAATAGATAGAATTTACCATAATCATAAAGTAATATTACAAAAACAACATTCCAAGATGTTAGGACTATCATACTTGGTGCTTCATGTAACAGTTTAATTCAGACATGCACATCTCCTTGATTGTTTGATTGTATAAATGTTCAATTTAAATTACTTAAAAGAGGTTCCTATGTCTTACCTTAATCAGCAACATTACAACTTTCATTTTAATTGTATATTTCTGTCTATTCCATTATAAGGAATGGTATTTATTATATACTTAGAGACTTCCTCCATTAGAAAGTTGACTTTCTTAAACTAATCTTTGTCTGTTATGATGTAGAACGGATTTTCCTCATTTCTGTCAGGGTTGATGTTTTGCTACCCTTACCAAGTCAGTGGCACAGCAAGTCAATGACAAAATTCTACCCTTGAGCTAAGTTGTCAACCTAGTTGTTAAAGACACAAAGAAATGAAAAAGAAAAATGATATATATTACCAAAACTTCAGTACCAAGACCTTGTGGAAAAGCAGAAAATTTTAAATAAAAGTGTCCTGATGGTACACTTTTTTAAATTGTATGATAAACTTATATTTAAAGTAAATATATACTAATTAATAAAAAGTTTTTACAAATTAAAAAGAATAAATTCATCCAGTAAGAAATTTAAAAGGGTCATGCATGAGTGGCATATAAAAGAAAAAATTTAAATGGCTAACAAATATATGAAGACATTTTGAAGTTCACTAATAAACCAAGAAATAAAAATAAGAATATTAGTGAGCCATCACTCGTTAATGATTGAATCATCAAGAATTTTATAAGTAATAATGCTCAATGTTGGCAATCATAAAACAAAGTAGAATATCTTATGCACTGATGATTGGAGAATAAAATAGAATATACTTTCTGCAACATGGTTTGACAATAAACACCGAAAGCTTTACACTGTCTCCATATATCAAGTCTCCTTCTGGGAATTAACCTAGTAGATTAACTTCAGAATTAGCAAAGACTTAATTTTAAGAATGATTATTATAAACAAAAATCAATGAAGGAAATAAGTTTTATGCATCACATGATGCAGTTGATAAAACATTTTTATAGCCGGGCTCGGTGGCTCAGCCTGTAATCCCGCGCCTTTGGGAGGCTGAGGTGAGTGGATTGCCTGAGCCCGTGGGTTCGAGACCCGCCTTGGCAGCGAGACCTCATCTCTACAATAAATCAAAAAATCAGCCGGGCCTGGTAGCGCATGCCTGTATTTCCGGCTACTCGGAAGGCTGAGGCGGAAGGATCGCTGGAACCCAGCAGGTGGAGGCTGCAGTGACCGGGAGTGGCCACTGCACTCCAGTCTGGGCGACCAAGTGAGACTCCAACTAAAAAAAAAAAAATTTTATTGAAATGGATAGATAAATTTACATATGCATATATATATTCATATTCCCCCAATGATTAAAACCTGTGATGCATTTATGGGAAGATACACACACACACACACATATATATGTATATGCATTTATATATAATATATATTCTGTGAAACAAGATTAAAAAGTAATATTTATGTCTGATTCAGTTTTGTATACTATAGTATCTAGCAGAACATTTTCCCTCAAGTATAGACATGTGTTTGTTGAATGAATGAGTGAAATTTTGTAACTTTTAAATGAATTCTCCAGGATTTATGCAGTGTGACACTTTTATAGCAGTAGATGTCATATGAAAATTCCTTTTGCTAGTCATATTTTTCTTAACCTTCTTCCAGATTATATCTGGAATCTGTAATTGTAGGAAATATCTATAGCTGCTTGAGATTAAACAACATCTTTAATACGTAGCTTTGTTTTTAGGTATTTACCAGTACGGATAAGTAATGTCATTTTCATATTTACACTCTTAAAAATACAATTTTGAGCTTCCACATACTCCAAAAGACAATAAATTAATATTTCTGGTCTTCCATCCTGTGAGCTTATAGAGCAAACTTCATCTAATGCCACAGAAGACAAATAATCTTGTGCTATTGGCCAAGCAGCAGATGTTTGAAAGACCAACAGCTCCTGTTATTCTTGCCCCTGTTTCTCAAATCCTATGAAGTAGGAATTCAGTACATTTAAGTTGATAGAACAAGAATGTCAGTACTGGACACCAAGAGAGACACAGATGCATCACAACTCCTTCTATGTCTTATTTACCTGACAGGAAGTAAAGAGTTTCCAGGGTGGGGTTCAGGACTGAGGAGTGCAAGGTGAATGAAAGCAGTAAACTGAGTCTTCATATTAATTTTTTCAGAGTTAGTCTCTAAAGTGTGTCAGCCCTGTAATGAAACTGTTCTTGTTCTCAGCATTCTTTCTAACCAGGTCCCACACCCTGATACAAGATGGAGATAATGTTAGATTCACTCAACCTGACAAGTGTTGTTACTTCAATTGTTGATACCAGAGATTCAATATCCACCTTAGCAGACACCACAGCACTTCATATGAATGTGACACCAACTCTGCCATTTTTGCAGTGGATTCTTCTGTCATCAGAAAGTACTTTTTTGAGATGTGAGGAAGAATATTGTCCTTCTCTATTCTATTACCTGAGATCCTCCAAGCCGAAGATGACTGGCATTTGCAATGTAGAGTGATGACTTTTGGACTTGCTAATAGAACCAGCTCTCATAGGCACCAGTCTGCATGTAGTTTGACTGGGGCAAGCAGGTACAGCGCTGGTATCAATATTCTTTGGAGACCTTTTCAGAATCAGGTCTTGGCCCCATTTGCTTCCATCCTCATTGTAAAATATTTCTCAGAGGTCCGATTCCCTTTCCAGGAACCTGCTTTTGGCCATGTTTCCTCAGTCCTCTCTGTAATTGTGATTGTTTCCCCGATCTGTCCCTACTCCTGGCTTTGCTGATAAACCACAAAGTTGGCTTTAGAGTCTGCCACAGTAAGACTCTCTGTCTCTTCTTTTTAAATAACTGTTTGATTTTTCCTAAGTGTCCTCTGTACCCTTTGAACTCAAATCTAACTTTAGTCTTCATAAGTTTAAAAAAAGTAAAATTTCCTCCCTTCTCTTTGTAGCTTCCTTGGCCAAAAGCTGGTGATATGAACTTTGCATTTATCTCCCTCTACAATTTTCTATCATTAATCCATACCAAATTCTAAATTCTAACCAAATGGTGGGAGGTAATGACTGACTATTCTGGCATACAAAGTTACCAGTCTATTTTTCTACTTCTTTACAAATTCACATAAAGACATGGAATTTTCATTACAAAAGGAGTGTTAAAGACCATTTGGCAGAGTCAACTGTTTAACAATGATAAAAGGAGGAGGATGTACAGTAATGGGTTATGAAAATGTTATGTTCTTACAAAGTGACAGCTGAAATACAGGTCTCTGTATTCTTTGTTAAACTTTTTTTTTATTAATCTGAAAAATAGTTAAGTATATTTTAATAACTGTATTTAATATATGACATGTTTTCATGCAGACTATTTTTATGTGTGTCTAAGAATCATATTGTGTTTTAAGTAATACTGTCAATTCAGTTCAGGTGGAATGCTGATAATTTGTCATATTACTGAATATGAAAATTTCATTTTAAAAGGAAAATAGTTATTTAAAAATCGTAATAAAATCACTACCAGAATGATTTTTTCTTTTGAAAATTAGTGGAGAAAAGCCTATAAATGTTTTTAGCATTTGGGAGAAAACAGAAAATATTAAAATATATGGAGTAGAAGATTGTCCACATATAATGATTTAACAGAGTACAAAGTTCTCTTGCATAAGCACAAATTACTTCTACACAAACTAGCCATTGTGTCATTAGTCAAAATTTACCATACTGCTTTCAGAAAGCACGTGTTCAATGTAATCTTATTACATAGGCAGCATACAGTATGCTCTATGTCCAACTTTTATTGCCACTCATATTAATCACATTCGCAGATAACATATCACCAAAAAAAGTGCACAAAAGAGGCTTTAAAACAGGACATTTAATGCTTGTAAAAACATCAAAGGTGCAAAACATTCTCAGTGTGGGACAACTACAAGCCAGGGAGATCAATTATAATGCCATCTTTTGAGGAGTCTAAAGACAGAAAGAATAGCTGAGGCTGGTGGTAGAAGGCATACTGAAAGGGACACTACAGTTGAAGTGCTACATGGATGCATTGAAGACAACAGCATGGTAAGTTGAAAATCGTCCTTGGAAAGGTATCTATTTAACAATTGCAAAATTATGCAAGGCATTCTTAAAGAGATTGTTAACAGTAGTCATTAAAACTTGTCTTTAAATGTCAGAGTGAAGATTTCCCTAATGGAATCCCAAGTTCCATAATGATTATTAACTAAATGTGTAGGCCAATATTTCAAAAAGCCACCCTGATTCTTGAGTGCTAGCAATTACATGGTGTTCAGACACTCTAGTAGAATGCCAGTTTTTAGTCAGATCTGGGATTAGCAGGAGAAAGTGAAGAGTACAGATGCACTGGGAGCCATACTTGTTTTGAGGAACACCACACTATGATACTAAATTCTAAAATTTCTATTAAAATTATCACATTGTTTTTCATAAGAATGATATAAACATAGAAATAGAATGAGTATCTAAAGAATTTCAGAACAAATAGGATATAAATGTCTCGGAATCCTTGACTTCACTAATGATTAAATGAAAGTATGCTGTACAATTATTATTGAGATTAAAATGTTTATCTAATTCCAAAAGTGATAATGAAAACCATGGTTGATTATTGTTTAACAAGAGAACTGAACTTCACATATTTAACATGCAAATATATTCTCGCAAGACTTTATTTTTTGAACATTATAAGATAAATAATATTTTTATTCTTTTTTTTTTTTTGAGTTCGAGTCTCACTCTGTCACCCAGACTGGAGTGCAGTGGCAGCTCCTGGCCACCGCAGCCTCGACCTGCTGGGCTCCGGCGATCCTTCCACCTCAGCCTTCCAAGTTGCTGGAACTACAGGCGCGCACTACTGTGCCCAGCTAAGTTTTGATTTATTGTAGAGATGAGGTCTCGCCAAGTTGCCCAGGCGGATCTCGAACCCATGGGCTCTGGCAATCCACCCACCTCAGCCTCCCAAAGGCGTGGGATTACAGGCTGAGCCACTGAGCCCGGCTAATATTTTTATTCTTATGGATGAAGAAAATTTCTGGTACTCTACAATAGAGTGCCAGTTTATTTGTAACACAGTAATAAAAGCATTTAGAATCACTGAAATAAGAAGACAAGTGTCAGAGATGACAAAGGGGAGAAGTACACCTAGTCCCTTCTTGAGATAAATATTACTCTTGGCTTATGTTTAACTCAGCTGGGCTCATTTTAGGTTCACAGTTCCATAGGGGAGTGAGTTCTTTGACAGCAAGAGCAGTCTAGAAGGAGTACAAACCTGCAAGTATAGTAACTATTTTCTCTTAATTCTAGCTATTTACCAATCAAAAGGTAAAAGTCTCTTTTTATGCCAGACTAATAAACCATTTTGAAATTGACAACTTGCTAATTGTAGCTTACTTACTTTTCTCTCCCCATTGCCCAAAGAAAAGTTTATAAAACACGGGAGACCTTAACTGACAGTAGATTCATTCCTGATATCCCCTTAAGATGACCCCTTCTCACTTCTCAGTACATCCTAAGGAAAGTATTCCAAAATAGCTTTGCTATTTTCTACAGCAATTTATTTTCATACACTTTAAATTATTCATTTATTCTAATATGGATTTATATTTCTAAAATTTAAGACATCTTAAACTGTGACTCCTCTTTTTTCCCTCCGTTGAAGAGGTCCATTATTTGCTGAGATTTTTCAATCTCTCATATTTTCTGCAAAGGATTAACAAAATTGTGCAGAGTAATGCATAGTGGCATTATCAAACCAAATTGATCTGAATTTAAGAAGAAGAAAGAATTTTATGTAGGATGCAATTTGCAATTTGGAGCATACAGTCAGATAGCAGTCTCATCAGGATGGTCTTCCTGGAACCATTGTGCTGATCAACCACAAGAAAAAGTCCTATCCTAACGGTATTCAAATGATTAGCATATTCCAACATTAGCACGCTCTGACTTTCCTCAGTCCATTACCACAGTTGAAGGGCATGAGCACTTTATCTACTTCCTTACATTTTTTTCCCCTAAAGTTTCTTTTCCATCATGCTGGTACTGAAGTTTCAAACTTTTACTGATAATTGTAGTCAAAATACGAGTATTAAAAACTTACAAAGAAAATGCCAAGAACATGAAGATACAAAAGAGAATTGCACTGCGTGAATGAATCTATTACATGCATATTTATAGTATGCATATTTTTTACCTTAAGGTTTTCTTATACAAGCTTTCTTGACTATCATAAATGAATTGAATGATGGAGCTCAAATTATATAATTACTATAATCATCAGGTTTATATTACTAATTTCTTATATATTGTTATATATGTGTAAGAACAAAGTTGAATTCACTTGAATCCATTGAAATTTGAAGGATACAGATGTAATTATGTTGATTCAGATGAGCATATATGATCTCATAATGACATATTTTGCTATAATGTTCAAGTACATCACATTTTTAATTAGGAAAAGTCAAGAAAAAATTACAAATAAGAAAACTAGCACATCTTGACCAAAAATGATTGAAAAACTTGTATCACTGCACAAACCATAAGGGAAATAAAGTGGGAAGTAACTTAATTAAATCATTCTAATTAGCAGGCACTACTGTGTGGAGGAACCGAAGGAAAGAAGAGAGAAGAGAGGAGGTCATGAAGAAGAGAGGGAGAGAGAAAGGAAGGAAGAGAAAAGGGAGAGAGGGTGACGGAATGGAGAGAAAACTAACCAGTTGTTAATACATTAATTGTGGGGAGGATATCTTGACCTGAAAAGGAGTTGACAACAAATTATTTAACTGAACAAGAAACTGAGAAGAAGAATATGTAGGGCCAGGGAGTGTACAAATATTAATTGACTCGAATTATTTTAAATTTCTGGAGATCAGGTCTTATGTTCACTTCATTTTTAAATCCTTAGAATCTGAGTCAGATGTTCAATAAATATTTGTGAGAACAAAAAGATTACAAAGTAATAAAAAATTCATTTTAGGAGACTTCTAATACCTAAAGCATTTATATGGAGAAGGCTATGAATTTAGATACAATAGTTTTAGCTCAATTTAAAGAACTTTTCATTCCTACCAAAGTTAAAATAATCTGACATAGGGGTAATAACCTCCAATCTTATATTGAGCAATAGGCATGAATAATAAAGAGAAGTGGGTAATTAATATCAAATTTTATTTAAAATTTGAGATTAGAATTCTATGATTAAAAATTCTACAAAATAATGCAAAGTAACAAATAACATAGCAATAACTTATATCCAGAGTGTTACCATGCAAGGTTGCAAAATCGAGGTTTAAATAAATGTTTGAAATTTTAAATATTTGAAATTACTATAAATTTTTTCTGGTTAAAGTTTAATATTTTAAAACAATTATTTAGCATAATCAGTACATTTGTAGTGGTTCATATCCATTAAATAAATTTTGCCTTTATTAAAATAATCAGGATACATTTTAAGAATAAATAGTAATTATATATTAATACACATCTTTCTCAAAGTAGAAATTATTTTATTCAACATGACAACCATAAACATAGTATTAAATATAATTCTGCATATATTGGTTTCTTGCATCAACAGCAATGAAAAATAAGTTTTTCTGTTGTCTCTAGTAGAACAGAAAGTTCCATTTGTCACCCAAAGCATCACATTTTAGAAGTATAATTTTATATTACTTGGCTTTATAAAGGTCATGCTCAGGCTAGACTGCAATTTGGGGACATAATGTTCTCTGACATTATCGTTTTTATAAAATTTTCATAACATGAATTCTCAAAGAATCTTGCAAAACTCCCTGAGTCATATAATTAGGATCTGAAATAAGATAAATAATTTGTTCATTTACAACCAATTAAGTTTGTAACTACAGAAATATATAAAGTATAAGAATTCATTAGGAGATAATTGATTTTCATTCTTGAGTCCAAGGGGTCAGGAAATCTCACTTAAGACCACTACAGAAAACAAGTATTTTTTAAAAAACTCAAAAACCACATTATACTTAACCTAAGAATGACAGAGATGTTTTGAAAAAGCATAGACTCATACATAGAAGGGCAAAAGTTTTAGACAGCTCATTGTCCCTAATATCCATCAAATATGTTTCTCATTCACAGTTTCTTGATTATTATAATTTGAGTTCAAAAGTACTTTGTACCCATGCTATTGTCTTCAGAGTTTTGATGTTCAATGTTTTAGGAAAGTTCAAAAAACTTGACTTTGGCAGCAAAATTAGAAGCAAAGAAAGGCAGAATATCAAAGGCTTTTTTTCCCGCTTTTTCAAAATAATTGCTCCAATATTTTCCAGAAAAGCACTTAAATGTTACAAAAGAAAGTTTCAATGCCCCTTTTCTAAATTCTCCGTGCAGGCTTTTACTTCTTCCATTTGAAGTTGATGTGATGGAAGACTTTGCTTTTCAAAAAAAAATTAATCCAGGCAGAATTGTGCACAAAAAAGAAATTATGAATATATAAAATATATTTGAAAAGAAGGGGGGAAATATCTTAAAATACTCAGATCTTTACCTCTCAAAGAAGCCATAAAAACAGCCTAATAGTGTCTGATTAGCATAAGGTAAGACCACTGTTACTTTATAAAACAAATCATTTTTAGCAGTAGTTTATGACCAAAACTTCCAAATAGGCTTTTTATTTTTACTATTCTTGATAAACATCTGTCCAACGGCCTTCAGTGGAAGGAAGCTGAAATGTATATTTTATACTCTGAAGAGCAAATACTTTTATACAGGAGTTCTGCTTATATAAAGTCAAAATAACCACTTATAAAATGAAAATTTTCTATATGTTGGTATTCAAACTTTCCAAATATCCAGAAGGCAAAAACACCATTAAAAAATGCATTTAATAATTGATGTATAGCTTTTCTACAAATATGCATTATTTAAATAAAATTAAATATTCCCATGTTGCATACATTTACATTTAATTTTTAAACTGCCATATTTAACATCATATTTTTTCTGTAGGATATAATAAAATAAAATTACAATATGTATTCTCGTGCTTTAATTGACCATTTCTTAAATCCTGATTGTTTTGTCACTACTAATTTGTTAATTCACTAAAATAGTACTAAGTTAGCACTGTTTAATACTGCATCAATAGAATAGCATGTGTGCTCTTTCCAATATGGTAGCCACCAGCAACATGTGGTATTGAGGTTTTGAAATGTGGCTAATTTGACTAAGAAAGATGATTTTTATTTACTTAACTTTAGTTACTCTATTAAAAATAATCACCATGACTAGTGGCTACCATATCGGACAGCACTGTAAAGTATATTTGAAGGTAATCAAAGGACTATTAGTCCTTTTTTATTGTTCATCTTCTATTTTTGAATTAACCATTGTCACAATGTCTTCAAAATTGCTATGTACTAATAGTACATAATTGCTTTTTGTGTTGCTTTATCAGTGTTAATCTAAAGTATATTTATTCATAATTTTAAGTAAAATAAACAAGCAATGTTTTAAAAAATCAGAAGAATCGCCAGCATCCGTTACACAATTACAAAGGCAGAATGTCTTATGACACAAGCAAAAATTCTTTCTCTTCTCAGAACTCACCTTGCTTATATAATTTCTTACTTTAAGAAATCAATTAATTTGAAGATTTCTTCCACTTATTCCACTCTAAAAGGTGAGTCCAACAGACAAGCAATAACATTTATTTATTCTTTTCTTCTACAGAGACCTTATTTTCAGAATTCTGTTTGAGTTGTGTCCTGCTTCAGTAAATTAATGTAATTCATTTTACTGTATCCTGATGGGTTACTTTATTTAGAAATGAGCCTTTTTACATGCAAAATAATGAAAACTTATCCGTATTAGAACTTATTCTTATTTAAAATAATCTAATAAAAATAAATGTCTAAAGTCTTGCTAAATTTGTTTTAGAACTTTTTTTTTAATCCATCCAGGAAAATAATTGTACTAAAAATATATATGTCCTTATAGAATACCTATTGTTTTTTACTTTGATTGTGAAAATTACATACACAGAATATATACAGAAACAGCATCTTTGGTTCTTCCTAGCTATTAAAAATGTCAACATGAACTATTTGGCAGAATTCTTTATTTTGTAAAGAATTAATAGCATTACAAATTACATATATATCTAATCACATTTTAATAATTTTATAGCTTGCTAAGTTTGTAATGAGCTCTAATCTTAAATTCTAAAGCATATACCAAGCATCTAGCCCAGTTTAAACTTAAGCTTAAGTTTAAGGTGTCAAGTCCATAGAGGCATTCAAGTGGAAAGTGGCAAGAAACCAACCAGCATCATTTCTCACTATAATTTCTCACTATAATTGCTTTTATATTTCTCACTATAATTTCTGTCAGTGTATTCCAATACGGAAAAATCCTGTAACCCCATTTAGTGATTAGTATTTTTCTTCCACAATGTCCAAGGACATAGTATTTGGCGAAAAACAGCAACCTAATTTGCTAAATAACTTGTGCTGTTTCCATAACATAATCATGTGAAGTACCATTTAAAATGTTTAGTCTGCTTCTTATTAAAAAATGTTCACAAGTTATTAATTGTTATGGCTGAAATGGCAAGGAAGATCCGTTTATAAATATTTAGAAAGTTCTTACCTTTTGAAGCCTTTGGAAAGGTATTTTGCACCTTCACTTAATTTTTACCCTCTGGCCATTTTTGATATTTGTGCTTTCACCGATTTTAGGGGAGCAAGACTTGCCACAGGATCAGTTTTCTAAGTTGAGAGTCATTTAACTTATTAGAAACACTTGTGAAGAGAGGCCTGCGCAACAGTGAAGGTAGGGTACGATTATGGGCTGAAGAGCGTCACCTCCAAATTCATATGTGAAGTCCTACTCTCAGTACCTCAGAATGTGACTGTCTTTGGAGCTGGGGTCTTTAAAAACGTAATTAAGATTAAATGAGGTCATATGGGTGAACCCAAATTCAATATGATGTGTGTTCTTATAAGCAAGGGAAATTGGGGCACAGACAAACAAAACAAAAAAGACCAAGTGAAGACAGGAAGAAGGCCATCTCCAAGCCAGGAGACATGCCATAGAAGAAGCCAAACTTAATGACATTTTGAGCTCAGATTTTTATCCTCCACAATTGTGAGAAAATAAACTTCAGACCTTCAGTCATTTAAGCCACCCAGTCTTTAGTATTTTGTTAAGGCAGCCCTAAAAAACTATATTAATAATAGCCTTATGGAACCAAGTACTATAATGCAATTACTACTACTATTTTTTTAAAAGGTAGTTTACAGTTCTAATACACAGCTGCTTTTGTGTACAGCAGTTGGCGGTCCTAAATTTGAAATAGGAAATAAAATGACTGGTCAGAAAATGAAGCATTTGGGGAAACAGTCAGGTGTCTTTATACACAAAGTCTTCCAAATGGGTTTCAATGTTTTCCTTCAGCCTGGTGTTGTAACTGCTTTTCCATTGACTGAGCATCACAGACGCTGTGCCTCATCAATAAAAGTCTTGAAGAAATATCACCGTCCTTGTTGACACTGAGGGCACATGAAATCTAAACACTAATACTTAAAGAACACTGTATCTCTTGGTTCACCAATCATAAATCTGCATTCAATAAACATTGAGCCTTTGTTGTCTGCACAGCAGACAATCAATGAAGCACTACACAGATCTAATCATGTACTAAGAGGGAATTAGGCTAGGGTGGTAGAACTAGATTTCTGTAGTTCCTTAGATACATGTGGCATATCCTGAAAACTTAAAATATCATATATTCTTTTAACTCAAGCAATAACGGTGACAACAGCAAAACAAAAATAACTTCTTAAGAATTTTTGAGGTGATGATTAAAGTTAAACTGACATACATTTTTGTTGCCATGTTACATTGTGTATCTATCATTTAAGGTATGTGGTATTGAGTGTGTTCTTAATTTGTAATCACCACACATATAGTCTTCAGTACTATATGAATTTTTTTGTTTGTTTCTTCTTTTTATTACTGTGTGATAAGAGCGCTGTAGTATATAATAAATCATTGTTAACTGCAGGCACAAGGTTGTACAGCAGATTTCTAGAACTTATTCATCTTGTATAACTAAAACTTTATACCCGTTGACCAGCATCTTCTCATTTGCCCCCATGGCAGTCCCCAGCAACCACTATTCTATTGTTTTTCTATCAATTGAACAACGTAGATGCCCTCTATAAGTGAAGTGATGCATTATCTGTCCTGGGACTGGCTTATTTCATGTATCATCATGTCCTCCATGTTGCTGCATGTCATAAGATCTTCATCTGTTTTGAGGCTGGATGATATTGCACTGTATATACTTACTACATTTTATTTATCCATTCACTCAACGACAAACCTTTAGGTTGTTTTCATCTATTGACTATTGTTAATTATAGGAATTATTATAATTCATATGAGTACTTGATGATAGTTCCAATCAATTTTCAGAGTCAGAATTCGTATTTAAATATTAAAATTAAAATACATCTACATGGAACAGAATATATGACCTAGTTTAAAGGCTACCTAATAGCCAGATTTCCTGTGTTCAAAACCATTTTTATAGTATTATGATCATTGTTCAGGGTCCACTTATGAGTGAGAGCACGTGGTATTCAGTTCTTTGTTTCTGTGATGGATCACTGAGTATTATAGATTATAAATCCATCCAAGTTGCTGCAGAGTTCATAATTTTGTCCTTCTTTATAGCCACATAATATCCCATTGTGTATATGTGCCACATTTTTTAAATCCAGTCCACTTTTGATGGGCAGCACAGTTGAGTCTGGGTATATTCCAAGAAATGGAATTGTTGGGTCTTATGGAAGGTCAATTTTTAGATCTTTTAGGGAATGCCATACTGTTTTCCACGGATGTTATACTAGTTTACACTCCCATCAACAGTGTAGAAGTGTTCCCTTTTTCCCACATCCTCTCCAACATCTGTTGTTTTTGAGTTACTTGATGAAGGTTATCTTGACTGGCATTAGATGGTATCTCAGTGTGATTTCAATTGGCATTTCTTTGATGATTATTGAAGTTGAGCATTTTTTCTTTCTCATGTTTCTGTTGGCTGCTCAAATGTTTTCTTTTGAAAAGTGTCCACTCGTATCTTTTGCCCACCTTTTAATAGGGCTGTTTGTTTTTTCTTTTTGGAATGATTGAGTTTTTTGTAGATCCTAAGTGTCAGGCCTTTGTCAGATATACAGTTGGAAAAAATATTTTCCTATTCTATGAGCTGTCTCCCCACTCTTATGATGGTTTCTTTTGTTTTGCAGAAGTTTTTCAGATTGATAAGGTCCCACTTGTCTGTCTTATCTCTTATGGCACGGGCATTTCAGGTTTTGATCAGAAATTGGTTGTCGGTTCCAACTTCCATCAGGGTAATTTCTGCATTTTCTACGATTCTTATAGTTGGAGATTTTATGTTTAGTTATTTGATCCACTTAGAGGATTTTTTTGGTAAGTGTATAGTGTTAGCTAGGGGTCTTGTTTAAATCTTTGGCATGTGGTCAGCCAGTTTACCCAGCACCGTTTACTGAACAACTTCTCCCCCGAGTTGTTGTTAGTAGAGGCTTTGTTGAAGATAAGTTGGTTGAGAAATGGAGGTTTTGCTTCCAGAATCTCTATTCTGTTCCATTGGTCTATATGCCTGTTCTTGTACCAATACCAGACTGTTTTGATTATTGTAAACTGATAGTAATGTATAAAGTCTGGAAGTGTGTTTTTTTTTTTTTTTTTTTTTACTAAGAATTGTTTTGGCTATTTGTGGTAGTTTATGTTTCCATATGAACTTCTGTATTGTCATTTCCAGGTCTGAGAAGAAAGGTGTTGGTAATTTAATGGATGTTGTGTTAAATCTATAGACTGTCTTTGATAGAATGTACATCTAAACAAGGTTGATTCTTCCAACCCTCGAGGATAGAATATTCTTCCATTTGTTTGTGTTGTCTTTGATTTCTTTGAGTAGTATTTTGTAGTTTTCATTGTAAAGATCTTTTACTTCTCTGGTTAGGAAAATGCCAAGATTTTCATCTTTTTGTTGTTGTTACTACCATGAATGGGATGGTGCTTTTTATTTGGTTCTCTGCCTGTTTGTTGTTGGTGTATAAGAATGTGAGTGTGTTTTGCAAATTGATTTTGTACCTTGAGGTTTTACCAAAGTCCTTTATTGTGCAAGAAGGTTTTTGACAGATTATCTTGAATTTTTGAGGTATATACTCGTATTGTCATCAAAGAGGAATAACTTGACATCTTCTTTTCCTATTTGGATACACCTGATTTCCTTCTCTTGTCTGGTTGCTCTAGCTAGAACTTCCAACATTATATTGAACAGGAGGGGAAAAGGTGAGTAGCCTTGTTTGCTTCCAGGATTCAGGGATAATTCTTTCAATTTTGGCCCATTTAGTAATATGTTGACTGTGGGTTTATCAGAGATGGCTCTTATTATTTTGAGGTATTGTCCTTCTATTCCTAGGTGTTCTAGGTTTTTAATCAAGAAGGTATTCTGGACTTCATAGAAAAATTTTTTCTATGTCTAATGATATAATCACATGATTTCTAATTTACATCTGTTGACGTATTTAATTACATGTATGGTCTTGTGTATGTGGAACCAACCCTTCATCCCTAGGGATGAAGCCTACATGGTCATGGTGGATGATTTTTGAGATGTGTTGTGGGATGCAATTTGCTAGAATTTTGTTGATTATTTTTGCAACTATTTTTGTCAGGGATATTGGCCTCTACCTCTCTTTCTTTATTGGAGCTTTACCCAGTTCAGGTATCAGTGTGATGTTAGCTTCATAAGATGATTTGGGGACAGTTCTGTTTTTCTTGACAGCTTGGAATACTTTCAGTAGGATTCGTATCAGCTCCTCCTTGTTTGTTATGTTGAGCTCCACTTGAAAGTCATCTGGTCCGGGATTTTGTTGTTGTTGTTATGATGGAGATGACTTCCTGGGTTGTAAGTGGTCTATTAAATGTCTCAATTTCTTTTTGTTTCAATCTTGGGAGGTTGTTTGATGTTAGAAAGCCCTCTATTTCATTTAGATTTACATAATAATCTCATACAGAAAGTTCTCCATTTCATACAGGTATGCATAAAAATCTCTGATTTTTTTTTTTTTTTTTTTTTTTTTGGTATTTCTTCAGGTTCCATTGTGATTTGATCTTTTGCATTTCTGATTGTGTTTATTTGGGCTTTTTCTCTCTTTTTCTCGGTCAATTTGTCTAGGGGCCCATCAATCTTGTTTATCCTTTCAAAGAGCCAGCTTTTCTTTTGCTGATCTTTTCTTTAATATTTGTGTCTTCCATGTCCTCTATTTAGGCTTTTACTTTGGTGATCACAATTCTACTGCTGGAGTTAGGGTTTTGGTGGTCTTGTCATTCCAGCTTCCTTAGGTGATTTGCTAGGATGTTAACTTGTGGGCTTTCCATTTTCTTGATGCTGTTCATAAAGAAATGAATTCCTCTCTCAGTATTGCTTTCATGGCATCCCAGAAGTTTTGGTAAAATATGTCCTTATTTTCATTTGTTTCCAAAATCTTTTAATTTCTGCTTTGATTTCCATGTTGACCCAGGAGTTGTTCAGCATCATGCTGTTTAGTGTCCATGTCTTTGTGTGTTTTAGGGTTGTTTTGTTGGTGTTGATTTTTTATTCCACTGTGGTCTGAGAAGGTGCATGGTGGTATTTTGTTCTTATGGAATTCGGTGTATGCTTGATTTATGACCAAAGATGTGGTCAATCTTGGAGTACGGTCCATGTAGTGATGATTAGAATGTATATTCCATGGTTGTTGGGTGGAATGTTCTGTAGGCATCCATTAAGTCCATTTGGTCAAGTGTGAAGTTGAGGTTCTGGATATCCTTATTGATTTTTTTGCCTTGGTGATCTATCTAGGGTTGTGAATGGGGTATTTAAGTCCCAAACTATGATGTTGCTAGAGTCAATATCTTTTTTAAATTTACCTAGAAGTCTCTTTATAAAGGTTGGTGCTCCTGTTTTGGGTGCATATATATTTTGGCTTGAACTTTTTATCATTATGTAGTGACCTTCTATATCATTTTAAATTTTTGATAGCTTAAGGGATATTTTGTCTGATAATAAGATCATAAATCCTGCTTTCTTTTGTGTTTCATTTGCCTGAAAATTCATTGTCCATTCCCTTACTTTGAGTATAGGAGTTTCCATTCTGGTGAGGTGAGTCTCCTGGAGACAGCACATTGTTTGTCATGTTTTTTATCTATGCCTTTTCAATGATGCATTTAGCCCATTCATGTTAATGCTAATTGTTGAGATGTGAGGGTTTATCACCATCATGAGGTTCTCATAGAGTTTGTTTTTGTGGTTTGTTTATTTGTTTGTTGGGTTTCTTTTGATTTTTATTATGTATGTGCTTTCAATCTTTTTCTGGTATTCTTGGGAAAAGTGTGGTCATTCTTTTCTTTTCTTTTTTTGTGTTTAATATTTTCTTTAGCATATCTTGTAGAGCTGGTCTGGAAGGGATGTAAACTCTTAGGAATTGAATGTCTGGGAAGGATTTGAATTCTCCATCACTAATGAAGTTTAGCTTAGCTGGGTAGGAATTCTTTGTTGGAATTGTTTATCTTTGAGAACTTTGAAAATTGGACTCCAGTCTCTTCTAGTCTGTAGTGGTTCTGTTGCTTAGTCTGCTGCTATTCTAATTGGTCTTCCCTAGTAAGTAGTCTGACCTTTCTCTCTTGTTGTCTTTAGGATTTTTTATTTTATACCTACTTTGTGTAGTTGAATTACTATTTGTCTAGAAGTTGTTTTTCTCATTTGATGTCCATCAGAAGTTCTCTGAATCTCTTGTGTTTGAATGGTCACATCTCTAATGAGATGAGGAAAGTTTTCTTGCATAATTTTATGGAATGTTTGTTCCAGGGTGGTCTCTGTATCTCTATCTGCCTCAGGAATGCCAATTAATCTATGAAGTCTATATTCATAGTTGCTGTATTCCCAGGAGTCTGTATAGGACCTGTGTTCATCCTTTCATTCTTCTTCATTCATGATGGTTTTTCTTTCCCTTTTCCCCCTTTATTTAATTCTATTGTTCAATGATGGGGGGATAGTTTTTAATTCTGTTTGCTCAATCCTCTACTCTTATGTAGAACCTCTGGATTTATTCAATTTTGAGACTGTATTATCTATGCAGGCTGTGCTTTTTGCAGTTTTGAGGTTCGATTAAGGTGTGATGGGTGAGCTGTGGTCTGCAGATCATAATATCCACTAACAGGTGTGTGAGCTCCCTGAAACCCACTTCCCACCACCTTACAATCTGTCCATGTGGTGCAGGTTTATGTATGACACCTGAAAGCAAAATGAGATAAGAAAAAGGAAAAGAAGTAAAAAAAGAAGAAGGAAGACAAAAGATGAAGAGAAGGGAGAAGGAGAACGAAAACAGACAAGTATAATAACTAATGAATAAACAAACAAACAAAAAAAAACCCAAACTGTACAAACAAACATACAAACAAACAAAAAACTCTGATGATGCACCTGCCCTCAAAAAAACCCATATGTAAACAGACAGACTAAAAACCACACATAAAACAATCAAGGCCAGACTCAGTGGCACAGCCTGTAATCCCAGTGCTTTGGGAGGCCGAGGTGAGTTGATTGCCTGAGCCCATGGGTTTGAGACCCACCTGGGCAACTTGGTGAGACCTCATTTCTACAATAAATCAAAACTTAGCCAGGTGTGGTAGTGTGTGCCTGTAGTTCCAGCTACTTGGAAGGTTGAGGTGGAAGGATCGCTGGAGCCCAGCAGATTGAAGCTGCAGTAGCAAGGAGTGTGCCACTGTACTCAAGTCTGGGTAACAGAGTGAGACTCCAACTAAAAAAAAAAAAAAAAGCATAACAAGGACTAAAACATAAACAAAATAAACAAAAACGGGGGGGGGAAGAGCTCTCTTTGTGGTCATTTCTGGAACTTCTGACTGCAGCTGTGGTAGGGAGCAAACTCTGGTCTCCACTGTATCCCCTACACTCTTGGGACAGGCTGCTCTAAGTGTGGGTCAGACTCACCCACAGACTGCTGTGGGAGGAGGGTGAATCAGATCAGAACTAATCCAACTCCTCTACTGCTGCTGCTGCCGCCAACCCTCCCACTTAGATCAGATGTTCCATGCATGGTCCAGCATGGGGAGTAGGGCATTTCTCTCCATGTCAACTCCTGAAGTTTCCTCTCTGGTTTAGCTATAGTAGATTCCAAAAGGGTGAAGAGATCACCTCTGGGTCTCAGATTGGAGGCTGAACAGAGCTGGGGGGGCCAACACAGCTCTCTGGCCAGTCCCAGGACAGAGAAAATGGCAGCAGTCAATGTCTCCTCACGGGTGGTGGGGCTTAGCTCCAGATTCCCTCACCATGCCCTCTCTATAGCTCCTACTGATAGCGCTCGGCCTGCTGCCACAGGTGGTGGTATAGGCCAGGTGCTAGGCATTAAAAGCAGCTGACCTCTGCTGGGGGACTCCACTAGGGGACCCCTCTCCCTCCAGAGACCCCGAGAATTGCTGGTGATCTTGCATGCAGAGGGCTCTCATTTCAGGGTAGTGGTGGGTTGCAGCAACCTCCAAACGGGAGCCCCGGGGGCTTGATTCCCGAGTCTTCCTGGAGACGGACTTTCACGCAGTTACACTCACCCACTCATGCAGACTGTCTTTATGGACATTCAGGTTTGCAGAGACTTTCACGCTCCCACCGGTTCAATAGCCATCTTGCTTCCTCCACCATGATCGGATTGTGTATTTTCTTTCTAAATTAAAGGGAATTGTTAGTAATCGAATTTCTTGTAAGCTCAGGATCTGTTGTCTTTATCCTTCATATAGACAATTAGTCTCTCTGTATGATCTTTTACTATTTAACTATGTGATGGCATAAACTATAAAAATATAATAAAATTAGCCATGTTATATTATTTTGAAAGAACTATGTATTTGGTGAACACAACTTAAGATGACCCCACCTCTTGAATGTGAAAATAATCTATTAATTATTCCTAACTCCACCAGCAAAAGTGGCAAAAGAGATAGTATGCTGCTACCTGGATTGGATTAGTTTATACAGCAAAATGATGGATATAATGACCATAATTTTATTAAATTAGATAAGACTCATCCTTAGAAGATTGGAATGAGAAAGATTCTCCTGCTAGACTTGAAGAAGCAAAGAGCCATTTTGTGATCTTTGTATAAAGAGGGCCACATGGCCAGGAACTGGACATAGTCTCTAGAAGTTGAGAGTAGTTTCCAACAAAGACTAGGGACCCTCAGTTATACTATTACAAGAAAGTATTTGCCAGTTATTTGAATGAGCATGGAAATTCATTATTTCCTAGTGAAGCTACCAGATAGGAACACATTCCAGCTGACACCTTGATTTCAGCCTTGTCAGACCTAGAATAGAGGACCACCCTAACTTGCTCTTAGATCCATTAATATGATTAGGTAATAAATGTATATTGCTTTAAGTTGTTAAATAATTTGTTATGAAGCAATGGAAAACTAATAAAATATAATTTTATGAATTGGTTTTAAAGCATTATACTAGAAATGTATTACTTTAGCTGTATTTGTGACCCAATTTTGGTTTATCAAAGCAATTCTCATTCTCTAACACTCTTTACTCCTTCCCTGGTGAGGTCTTCTGGATATTTAAACCATTCTTTCTTTCCTTCTCTAGACATGACAATGTTTTCATGCCAGTGATGCAGTGAAATAAACATAAAAGCCGAAATAAGAAAGATGATGTGTTGACACAAAATTCAGAAAATAATAGACATCACTATTGCTATGAATTAATTGATAAGAGACTGGTGTGGTAGAAAGATGGGTTGCCAAAGATGCCTAATGTCCTAATCCCCAAGTCAATAGATATGCTACCCTATGTGGCAAAATGAATTTATGCAGATGTCAGTAATTTAAGGATGCTGAGATGGGAAGTTTATTCTGGGTTATCTAAGTGTTCTCATTGTAATCACAAGGATTATTATTAGTGAAAGCATAGAGAGACTTGAAAATGTTACCCTGCTAGTTTTGAAGAGTGAGGAAGGAGCCAGAAGTCAAAGAATGCAGGTAGCCTCCAGAAAGTAGAAAAGGCAGGGAAACAAATCCACTACTAGAGATTTCAGAATGAATGTTGCACTGTTGAATTGTTTTAGACTTCTGATCTCCCAAACTATAAGGCAATACATTTGTATTGTTTTAACCTATTAGACTTGTGGTAATATATTTATTGTAGCAACAGGGATTCAGTTGCAGTGGGCCTAAGAAACAAATTTCCCAAATCAAATATGATTGTCATAGAAAACCTGTATGTGAAGATGCTCTAAGCCTTATTTGAAAAATGCCATTAGAATAAATATAATCATGCATTGCTTAATGACAGGGACACATTTTGAGAAATGCCTTGTCAGGTGATTTCATTATTGTACAAGCATAATAGAGTATACATGCACAATCCTAAGTGGTTTAGCTGACTTCATGCCTAGGCTTCGAGTATAGCCTGTCAATCCTGGGCTACAAACCTGTACTGCATGTGACTATACTGAATTTCATGGCAATTGTTGCATAATGATAAGTATTTGTGTGCATAAACATGTCTAAACATATAAAAGGTACAGCAAAAGTATGATACAAAAGATAAAAATGGTAGCATACACATGTATACAGCACTTACCATGAATGAAGCTTGTAGGACTGGAAGTTGTACTGAGTGGTAAGTGAAGGCCGAGGACACAATTGTACCCTGCTGTGGACTTAAGTACTCTACACTTTTAGGCTACACTACATTTGTAAAAATGTATTTTTTCAATAATAAACTAAAGAGCTTACTGTAACGTTACTACTTTATATACTTCATAATTTGGGTTTTTTTTTTTACCCTTTTGTAATACCAGCTATCTTAAAAACACAAGCATATTATAAAACTGTACAAAAAAAATTTTCTTTTTTATATCCCTAGCCTATAAGATTTTTCTATTTTAAAATCATGTACACTTTTTTTTTTTTAGTTTTTAATTTTTATAGTTAAAAACAAAGGCGCAAACACACACATTAGCCTAGGCCTACACAGGGTCAGGATCATCAGCGTCACTGTCTTCCATCTTCAAATCTGGACCCTTTTGCAGCTATTCAAGGACAATAACATGCATAAACCTATCATGCCCTATGTTAACAATGACTTATTCTGCAATGTTTCTTGAAGTACTTGTCTGATTTTTTTTTACAGTTAATATAATAAAAATAACTAGAAGGCATACACTCTAAAATGATAAGGATAATATTATATTATCCTTTATATATTTCATAAACCAGTAAATAAACAAACCAGTAACATTGCCATATATTATCCTTATCAACTATTATGTATGGTACATAATTCTTTGAATTATACTTTTATATGACTGGCAGTAGGTTTGTTTACACTAGTGTCACCATAAATATGTGAATAATGCATTACACTACAATGTTATTATGGCTACAAAATTACTAGAAAATGGGAATTTTTTAAGCATATGAGACCACTGTTGTATATGTTGTTGATTGTTGACTGACACTTTCTTATGTCTTGCATGACTATATACTCAAGAATAGATTCTTTATTCTTTATTGTAACAGGTGCTATTTTTCTGTTGTTTTTTTTTCCTGAAATATAATGGTAATAGTTTAAGTACATACTTGTCCTTGTATAAACCTAAAAAATTGCCAGGCTCGGTGGCTCAGCCTGTAATCCAGCGCCTTTGGGAGGCTGAGGTGAGTGAATTGCCTGAGCCCACGGGTACAAGACCCTCCTGGGCAGTGAGACCTCATCTCTACAATAAATCAAAAAATCAGCCAGGCGTGGTAGCGCATGCCTGTAATTCCGGCTACTTGGAAGGCTGAGGTGGAAGGATCGCCGGAGTCCAGCAGGTCGAGGCTGCGGTGGCTGGGAGCGGCCACTGCACTCCAGTCTGGGCGACAGAGTGAGACGCCAACTCAAAAAAAAAATTTATCCAAGGGTTCTTCTGTTGTTCTTTCATGGCTTCCCATCTATCTGATGAAGGCTAGCTTTTCATCTGAAAGAACAATGTAATGAAAAAAATTGATCGGAAATAAGCGTGATTAAGTTTCAATGGGCAAAGGACACTCATCAGACCAGCAAGCCCCATATTTATGCCCTGAATTAAACTCTGTTTTAAGAACAACAGAATCTCTCTGACAACTCTGAGAAAAACTGGGGCCATAGATGTTCTGAGAAAAACAGTGAGATTCTTGTGGTAAATGCTCAGGAAATCTTTGCTAAAGCATAGCCAAAAAAAGACAAAGATTGCTAAATATTGTCCATTGACCTAATACAGGTTACTTGTTGCTCTTTTGCAGGTGGAAGGAGTGAGGTTTTCTGGGTGTCTGAATGGAGTATAGCAAAAAGTTGATGCATTCTTCATTTATGGCTCTTCAAACCTAAAAACAATTGTTTCATTTGATCCGGAATGGTCAATGAAACAAGAGGAAAGAGGGGTCTCCAAACCCCTTAATTGCTACCACAAAGGACAAAGACCATTGTTCTAATGCCAAACATTTTAGAATTCTAGGTGTATTTGTGTTTCCAACAAGGAAGAAGAGCAGTGCTATAGTGAATGGGCAAGAAAACTTAGCTGTTCATACTAGTAACTCCCTTACTTACATATAAACACCTGAAAACTTCTGTGTGTGAGAAATTCTAAGTAACTCAACAAAATTGGTACTTATATAAGCCCTTTATTATATCTTTTCCTACAGTGAAATAAGAATGAATCAGCCAAGTTTGGCATCTTAGTGTTTCCATTTTATAATTGAGCCTGCAATTCAGGTGCTGTCATCAGAGAGCAAGAATTCTAAGAGTTATATAGCAAGGCTCTGTGACTCACAAACCAAATCATTCAAGAACTCAATGTATGTGATCCAGATACCTAATTATCTCTATTTTAAAATTAATTTTAAATAAAACATTGGATTAAGTAATTACCCAATGAGATCAACAATTAGGTTGATAGGAGCAAAATAAGAGTGTGCCTGAATGGAGAACTATAGAGTTTAGATAGCTCACACATATAAAGCTTCTTTGAAATTTTTTGCAGACATCATTTGTGTGCTGAGAATACCAGTATGCATGGATTTACCACACATGTAGATAATAGAAAAGAAAACAGAGATCTTGGTCACCAAGTTCTTGGCTATGGGTCCTTTTCATTCCACTAGAAGTCTTCTGAAATAGTAAGATAATGGACATTTCCCATTATTCTGTAATTTGGGGTAAAACAGGCCTGTGTTCACATCACAGGAACATTATAAGGTCAAATTACAAGTCAAAACAGTTCAATTTAATACTTTTGTCTTCTCTAAGGTCCAATATCCTCATCGGTAAAATAAGAGTGATCATAAATTCTATCTCATGAAGGTATTGTGAAGTAAGATTGAGTACATAAAGAATATGAGCTAACACACTGCCTCAGTATCTGTTAGATTTTATTCACAGTGTTTATTCATAATATTATTATTATTGTGTAATTAATACTCAGAGTATTTCCCACATCATGAATGTTATTCTACTTCTAGTTTTGAGTGCTTTTTGCTAGGGCAGGATGGCTAGTTTAAGCCCTAAACATGGACTTGCCATCACTGCCTTGGTTGCTGAAATTGGCCTCAATTGGATGCTTTTACAAAAAACAAACAAAAAAAAATCAAACAAACAAATATCAAAATAATGTCAACAACAAAACACCTCATCTTAGCTCAAGTCTATTCCTCTCCATGAACGGTTCCTGAGAAGCACCTAAGAATTTCTGTCAGAGAGGCATATTCTTCTTCCTATACCACCACCACCCACTTCTCTTCAAATAGTGACGTCAATTGAAAGAAACTGTCTGAAAAAAAAAAAAAAGATAGACTTGAGGAGATTAATACTTGTCACTTTTTTTCCTTTTGAGATGAGTTTGGTAATCTGAGCAAAGCTATTTAATTCATCCTTCCCTAAATTTCTCAGCTGTAAAATGAGACGTTAGGCCAGGTGTTCTCTAAAGTTCCATCCATTTCTCACAATCTAATTCTGTGCTTTTTTGACACTTGTCCATTTCATGTATTGCCAGATATCATCCCTGATCCTGAATGCCAAGATCTTCCACTAATATTACTTAGCAAACAAACTCTACATAACTGGGTGCTTCTGTAGATTTCTTTCTTTCTTTTCTTTTTTTTAAATAAAGATGTGGGATACAATTCAGGGTTAGGTATACAAACATTGATTATGTAGGTACCCTTGTTGGAGGTGTGCCCCTCCCTCCCCTGGCAGTTTCCCTCAGCTGCCAATCCCACTACCTCTCCTCTGACAGTTTCCCACTACTGCCAATCCCTTTCTTATAGTATTTTAATTGTTCAAGGTCCGCTTGCTTATGTGTGAGAACATATGGTACTCTGTTCTTTGCTTCTGTGATAGATCACTGAGTATGATCAACTCTAAATCCATCCAAGTTGGTGCAAAGTCCATATGTTTGTCTTTCTTTATGGCTGCATAATACTCCCTTGCGTATATGTACATATTTTTAATCCAGTCCAGCTTTGATGGGCAGCATGGTTGCTTCCATGTTTTTGCTATTGTTAATAGAGTTACAACAAACATGGGTGTGCAGATATCTTGGATTTCTTCTAAAGAACCTACATGAAACTTTCTCCTTATTCCCTCTCTAAACCTTCTAAATACATTGGAATGTATAGAACACAGCAACTTTCAAACAATTACATAGTAGCTTGCTCTTAGTAGCAAGTGATATTTAGTTTCCACTGATTTACTAATAAAATGAATAAGTCTTATATAAATGTGTATACTTTTTATTGGGGATATCTGGCCTTCAGAGTTCTGATAGTAACATGCCCTAATTTGTAAACTTCAAATTATTTTTTCTTGTAAATGCATGCATGCACACACACATGACACACACATGCACACACACACACACACACACACACACACACACACACCCCAGCAATTGCTACGCATAAAAAACAAAGCAGGCCACTCACTTTATGCTGCTTGGTGGCTGTATACAAAATGAATCAGAGAACAATGATGTGTTTATTCCTAATTTGTTCTATGAATGAGTTGTTACATTTGGATATGGCTCTCGCTCTACCTCTCTGTCTACCTCCTTTTTCTTTCTGTCTTGTCTCAAATACTCTTTAGGCAAATGTTCATGTTTTTTGTTTCTCTCATTGATAAGCTACATAAAATATATTTTACATTTTCTTTTTAGTTATGTTTTTGGATGTTTTTAAAATTAAAATGTTGTTAGATTGTTCACTAAAATATGCAAATAGACCCACCTGAAGGGGCCATGTAAAGAGTCATGCTGGAGAAATGCATGCACTTAAAGACGATTTGAACTTAGCCACAAACTGAGCGTAAAGAAACTTCAAATCTTCTGGTTCTGGATAGTTCAAGGATTTTGTAAAAAAAATTTTGCTTTAACTGGTAAAAATGTTTTTGTTTCCGCTCTATGAAAACTGAGTAGTGATTGTTCATTGGTGAAAAGCATGAAAGAAAATTGAGTATTATGGATGACAGCTTGGAGACTTCTATCAATAAGTGAAAAATAGAGATCAAGTCTTAATCACATGAAAGATGACAAAGAATCCAGCAAGTGCATTTACTTTATTTGTGTAATTGTTTATTTGTGAATTCAAATGAATTACGAATGTTGTGCCTGTTGGCAAGAAGACCTGTTTCTTAGGTTCTTACCTAGGTTATCTTTTATCTGTGTTTGACGTTGCAGCTTTGAAGCTATAAGTTCTCTCTGTGCCTCTGTGTCTGACATTGAGGAAAGAAAGTCTTATGTTTCTATGAGTGTCAAGCATTTTGCTATCTCTGGAGTGCATTAATACATTTAATTATTACATATTTTAAATTAAATGAGTTCTATCAGATTGATTCATAGAGAATATTTTCAAAATTCACAGAAATTAAGAAAATAGAATTTTTAATATAATAAAGTGCTTGACTAAAACAGAAAATCCTTCTAACTGACTGCTTTTGAAGAAACATTTAATGAATTCAGATTCACTTACTTAAAATGGATCTTTAGAAAAATCAGAATAATTTCATAAATTTGATTTAAGAAAGTGTTTAAAAGCAGTTTTATGTCTTTTCTCTGCCTTACCATTGTTGAATAAAGCATGAATATATTTTATTTTCATAAGATTTAGCCGTCTTTTATCATAAAATGTCTTAGTCTGAACATTCTGTGTCTTATATAGTTTCCTAATAAAATAAGTTGATATTACTCAGTTACATCATATTTAAGAATTTTCAAAGGTATACTTGGTGTTCAACAAAATTGAATAAGAATTCTGATAAATATCTTTGTAGAAGTAGTTAAATATATTTGTAGTGCATTAGCACAGATATTTTTCTTAATATTTTGAGCAACCCCTCAAATCGAGTAAATATTGCGTTAATATATTAATAGTTTTAGGATATTTGTTAAATTTCCCAGTAATATTGAATATTAAAACAATAATTACTATGCATAGGTTTTAGTTTGCATATTTTGCTTCTTATTTTTGTATGTTTTCAAGAGACTTTTGGGTCATGTTAATGAAGATATCTGTTTTGTCATTTCAAAAAGTAAAAAATTGTATTATTTGTAGTCATAAATTTTGGTAGTCTGCTAAGATGCTTGCATACGGCAAACTTTTCTCAGTGAACCACCACCAAGATGTTATTGATATTATCATTGTAGTTAAATGTTGTAATTAGTATTAATTGTTGAGATAATACTGGATAAAATGGAAATAGAGAAGCATAAATATGTAAACAAAGTAATAAGTTTTTTTTGTTTAAATCAAAGTATTACAAGAGTAAATGCACAGCATCTTCTCATTCCATAATATGAAAGAGCATAGTGCAAAACCAGACTTCAGTGGCCAGAAGACTGTTTCCAACATATGCAGAGAGTGAATTTCTGCTTGCCTTGATTCATGTCTGAAAATACTGAATCTGTAAGGACACAAAGGGTTTTGTAAATATTTTTGCCAACGTTGGCTGAATATAATGTGTGTATTTAAAAAATGCTATGAAGCATTAACTGCCAAATATTATTGCCAAACTAGAATTTGGCTTTCTCGCTGTTAAAATGATAAACAATCATGTTTTACCTTCTGTGCAATCTGCCCGATAGCAAAGGATTCATGGCCCACAAAAATAATTTTATCTTCATTGAGATTACTTTATCACAGCCTTCATTATTATTATTATTATTTTTTGCGTTGGAGTCTCACTCTGTCACCCATTATTAAAAATAGAACAATTTTCTCACATGTGGAAAAGTTAAGCTTCCTTAAAATTACATTGCCCAAGCATCCAAGATCCTATCTTAATCTAGTGGCCAAATGTCATGATAAATATTTTGATTTTGCTTTCCCAAGATCAGTTTTCCAATTAGAAAAAATAGAAACCATAAGAAATATTTTTACACTTAAAACTATATTTTGCGTTTCCCAGAAGTTCCCTAAAAAATCATTAAAAAATATGTTCTTTCACTTTATAAAAGGAAACATAAAAAATAATTTGATGTGTTTGTTTTGTTCCATATTTTTAAATTAGCTTGATAAAATTGTAAGACTTCCTTAGGAATTTTCAAATCGGAAGAGATGCTTAGACTACCCAAAGTGAGGCTTGTAGAGATGAAATATCATTAATATAAATATTCCAATAATTGTACACTTTATATGAATGCCTGAAAAATTTGGCAATGACTTTGCATTCCATAGTTGCTCTCACCTTCATAGAAGACACTGATTTAATTCACAAAAATATCTATAAATTGCATCCCAATAAAAGAGTTTACTATTTTCCTTTTAGGCATTATTAGCGACTATAATCAATTGACCGCAGTCTCATAGTATCATTATCAAAAATGTTTTTGCTTCCCTCTGAAGGTTGTCTGAAGCTCTGCTACAAGCTTCAGGCTAGAATTTATGTATTAAACAATAAAAAGATAATCAACACACATAATAGGAAGAATTGTATCATGTATCGATTTCAAAGAATTAACACTTTAATAGAGGCTTCCAAGATTACATCACTTAGATAACTTTCAGACTGTACCAGTTGACTGAATCATTACATACCTTACACACATACATAATTTTAGTTCAGAAACTAATGTATTCCATTAAAGCACACAACTGATACAAACTCCACAAAAACAGCAATGAATTACCCAGAGCTAAACAACTGACGAGTGGTTATTTTTTTGAAATACTGTCGATAATATTTTCAATGTTCTAATTTTTAGAAATACATGAAAAAGTTACTATTGCCAAGCCTCAGTGTAGTAGGCTGTTTTTTTTAACTGAAATAAAACATTTTTAAGTGAATCTGATAGACTGACCATCTACCCTGCCACGCCCTCTTTCTCCTTTCATCCTTATCAAGAATTCAGATACTAACACCTTCTCTGAGTCTCCTCACATTGTAGGACAACAAGGTCACTTGTATCCCTTCAATAAAAATCTGTCTTCCTGTTTACTGGTATATAACTGGGCAAATCGATTGTGTAACAAAGTCCATAACTGGAGTGTCACATTTTAAAGTGAATCTCATTTAATTAGGCACGGCAAGCCCACTACTAAAAAATAAAGATTGACTTTGTGTGTGGAGCTAGTGCTTCCAGCCCATGTTTGCCAAGGATTTTGTGAAATGTTTTGTCACACGGCAGATGGATATGTCACTATGTCAGCACAAACTGCTCTGCATTGACACTTGGTTTACAGAATCCCGGTTTCACAAGTGGTAAAGAGGTTATTTCTTGGCAGGTCAGAGAGTGGTAAAGAGGTTATTTCTTGGCAGGTCAGGCACATTTGACAGAACTCAAGAGAGAGGAATTTATCCAAATTTGTGAATACTATAGGTGAAATCTGGCAGAGGAAAGTTTCTTGAGATGGGCTTACTAGCTTCAGGATAGAAGATCAAATTAAGAGAGGCTTTTCCAAGTACAATCTGACATAAGATATCAAAATTTCCAGACATAAATTAATTCTCTAAATTTGAACTTGCTCAATATTGAATGGCTGTAGATATATAGAGTAAACTCAAGAAACCCTCTATGGCTAAGAAATGCTCTTGTAACACTTATGTAAATAATCAGGTCAAACCTTGTTTGATGAAGAAAAATCTTCAGAGATTAATTATCACAAAATGAGAAAAAGAGAAATAAAACCTGAAATTTAAATAATGCAAAAAGCTTTCTCCTTTTTAGTGTTATATATTGAAAAGAAAATCAAAAGTTTATGTAGAAGAATGACTTAGTATGAATATTTACTATTAATTTGCAGTCCAACATTCAGTAATGCGACATGTTATCTTAGATTTTTCCACAATAATGACTCGATATTAATTCCAGTCAGATGGAACAGATAATCTCAATGTTTATAAATCATGGCTTTGTTGGAATTTAACCAGTTTTGCATCTAATGGAGCAATCATATTTTAACAGTTTTTTCATTTCTTCTTTAAAATGTCATCTATTATCCTTCATTATTTAGTTAGTTACATTAAATTTTGACATGAGTCCATTTTTGGGAGACATGTTTCTTAATATTTTGAAAATTATGGTTACATCTATACGGAAGTAGGAAAAGAGGAGGAATGGTTTATTTAAAAGTTCTAAATCATGCCTACTTTCTACTACTATCAATTGGTGGAATATTTTAGGTTTATCCACCTTTATGTCTCTGCTCGATAGATAATAAAAGTACTCAAGGCAAAGATTAGTACTTCTAGAAAATTTTGTATTTAAGCAATTTGACGGGGGTAGTAATTTTGGTGAAAAACAATTTGTCAAATAAGTGTTGTATAAATTGATATATTTCCAAATTATTTAGATTTAATTTTCTCTTTTGTGCTTAAGAGCAATGTGTTTATTCTCTAGAATTTTTTTTATTTTATTTTTTTATTTTATTTTTTTATTTTAAAGATGTGGGGTACAATTCAGAGTTAGGTATACAAATGTTGATTATGCAGGTACCCTTGATGAGGTGTGCCCCTCCCTCCCCTAGCAGTGTCCCTCAACTGACAATCCACTGTCCCTCCTCTGGAGGTTTCCCACTACTTCAAATCCCTTTCCTATAGTATTATGATAATTGTTCAAGGTCCACTTATGAGTGAGAACATATGGTACTCTGTTCTTTGTTTCTGTGATAGATCACTGAGTATGATAGACTCTAAATTCATTCAAATTGCTGTGAAGTCCATATGTTTGTCCTTTTTTATGGCTGCATAATATTCGATTGTGTATATGTACCACATATTTTTAATCCAGTTCAGCTTCATGGGCAGCATGGTTGGTTCCATGTTTTTGCTATTGTGAACGGAGCTATAAACATGGGTGTGCAGGTATCTTTTTTGTAGAATGATTTGAGTTCCTCCAGGTATACTCCCAATAGAGGAATTGCTAGGTCACATGGAAGGTCAATTTCTAGTTCCTTCAAAAATTGCCACACTGTCTTTCTATTGTCTAGAATTTTAACTTGCCTGAGATATTTGGGAAAATACTTGAAATTTGGGAGGCTGAGGTGAGTGGATTGCCTGAGCCCGCGGGTTCGAGACCCACTTGGGCAACTCGGCGAGACCTCATCTCTACAATAAGTCAAAAATTAACCGGGCATGGTAGCACGTGCCTGTAGTTCCAGTTACTTGGAAGGCTGAGGCGGAAGGATCGCCGGAGCCCAGCAGGTCGAGGCTGCAGTGACTGGGAGCTGCCACTGCACTCCAGTTTGGGTGACAGAATGAGACTCCAGCTCAAAAAAAAAAAAAATTGAAACTTCAAAACTGCCAAGTAAATACAAGTTGTTATTTTATCTTATCTTACTGAGTTGATAACTGAAGACTTTGTAATAGTATACTCCATCCAGTTTTGTATTACTTGTTGGTATGGTAGTGTTTTACATACATTGAATTCAGTCACTATGAATGCTTGTAACTAATATCAGTTCTATTTCCAAATACCCAAGAAGAAAATTTTCTACTAATCCCTAAGTACTTTCATTTTAAGAATGGAGACTTTTATTTTAGTCCTTGAAGTCTTTGAAGAATTGCCATAAAAAGATTTTTAAATTTCATCTTTTGTCCTTGTCATTTTTTATCTTGCATCATAAATTTTCACTGTGTCTACAATGATGTTACTTCAAATGCCAAAGACATATGCATATTAGGATAGTCATTTTCATTTTAACAATAAAATGTTTATATTCACATTGAGACTGGGCAGTGGAAAAACTATCAGTTCAACACACTCAATGTTCACTAACTCCATAATTCCAACATCACTTTTTTTTTAAGCTATAAAAGTTGAAGGATATCTTTTAAAATCACAAAAAGAGTTTTATTTCTCATGTTTAATTTAGCGTAATTTCTAGTTAATTTTTTAATGCAGAGAAATTCCTTGAATATCATAATTCCAGGACATTTCTTTACTACTCTGTGAGAAAACAGGACTTGTTATTTTAACTGTTATTTCAATACGATTGTCAAAATTTCAAAGTGAGTCTTTCATCAAATAATAATGATAATAATAAAACTGGGTAAAACTTGTTTTTAGTAATGTTGACAAAGGTCTGCCTGGTAAAATTTTAGGAAAGTACACCTATAGGGATATTATTAACACATTAATTTTATCTTATAAAAATTACTCGAATAACAAATTATTAAAATGTGGAGTATATCTTTGTTCTAACAACAGTATCCTTTTTATTGATAATAAGCACCTACATTACAACAAGAAGGCAATGCTATTTCCCATATGCTTCACAAAGACATTGCTTTACTGTCTAAATGAGGGTTTTAAGGACAATGAAGCAGGTCATGGTAAATCGTATTTTTATAATAACGTAGAGTATCCCAACACCACCTTTTACTAAAATGTAGTATTTGAACCAATCTGTTGGCAATCAGAGAAGACAGGAAACCTGCTGATACATATGAGTGCTCTAACTTAAGGGGTTGGCAACCTTTAACACTTGTGCCAGATGGTGACACACGAGGACATTTGGACTGGCAACCAGCCTCTGGCAGTAGCTCAGCCCCCTCTGTCTTTACTACTATTTGGAGTCATTGCTACTACTCCTGGCCACTGATATAGTCACGATCGGTATCAACCTTGGATCCCACAAAGTTATGGACTCTAGGTCACTCTACCCCATCTGCTCTAAATTATGATAGCAAATAAGAAAGTAAAATATATTATCCTAAGGAAGGTGATTATGTTTAAATTTGTTTATTCTACAGTAAATTATCATAATACCTGAGGGATAAAAACTTCAGTGTTTCGTAGAACAATACCATCCCTCATCCAGCGGTCATCCTGCCAATGTGTGACAACCACACTGATGGGCAATTCACAGTGTTCTGTGGCAGCACAGACTCTTTATAGCTGAAGGCGGGAGGGAGTAAAACAATTGAAGCTGGGCTTGAGGCCTCCATAAGTCTTGGCAATGGTGATGCAGATGAAAACTTTTGCAGGTGCGAAAATTTTGTAAATCTGCTCATCATCAAAATTAAATGAAATTAAAAGACAGTAATGATTTCTGCATTATTTCAGGCTCATTTATAATATTGTTTGCATTCATTAACCTATATACAGTGAACAAAGGAGAAAATAGAATGAAAGACTCACTATACTCTCGTTTGTGTCTTTCCATTATCTCTTTCTCCAGGCTAGTCCAAACCTTTATTGTGTGTGTGTGTGTGTGTGTGTGTGTGTGTGTGTGTGTGTGTGTGTGTGTAACTATAATAACCTTTTTATTTGCTGCTCCATTTTCTCTTTCTATTTTTAAATGAGCAAAATTTCTCCTAAACAAGTTTGAATGATGAGTTTGAAAAGTCCTTAATTTCACACAAGGGACTATACTTAAAAAAAAAAAAAAAGAAAGAAAATCAAAGCAGAAACAAACAATAGAGTCACTGGTTTTTATACCTCTAGTTATTGCAAAACAGTTGATAATTATAATTGAACATAGTTTTGGTCACTTTTTAAGAAAGTTTCGAGCAAAACATTCCACATTTCATTGGAAAAAAAAAAAGCAGAAGCATTCTAGTTTCAAAAAGCAAGGCTGTAAGAATTCTTCTTAAAAACACATGATTGTGAGGTGATTAAATTTTTTATAATTCAAGGTAAATTTCTGGAGAATCTTATTATTTTTATCTTATCTTGCAATGTAGGCTTTTTATAATCCAAGTCTATAAAAATATGAACATCCTATAGGTTGAGACAGTTTTGATGTATTTGACCTAGTGTATAACTAGACTGAAGGCAAACTCTGATTCATTCTCTATCCGGAAGCTGAAACAATATTTATAGAGTTTCTGCAAAAACAATTATTTTCATCAGAATATAGCAGTGATGTTTTTGTGCATTGGACACATTTCTTACCATGCTCTACAAAGTATTATATAGAATCTGGTCTTTCACTTTCCTAACCTCAACTCATAGTACAAACTGAAATTTAGATTGAAGTTGGCTTAAAAAGAAGAAGAATGAAGATTGGCTTCGTAAATATAATTTTACTATCCAGAATATTTTCACTGAAAAAAAAAGATAACCTTCCTTTTATGTTACAAAATATTCTGGAACTGAAAAATTGGATATTCACCTTGCTTTCCTCAGGATACAGAATTCCTTTATCAGAATTATAGGTTACCAAATGTGGTTCATCGGACTGTTTATTCTTTAGGGTTCATTTCAAACTCTCAGCTCTGTCTCCACCAAAGTTAATATTGTATATTATACAAAAATTTGCCCATCATTATCAGTCTCGCCATGCAGAAAGTACTGCTTTAAATCAGAACCCAACAATCTCAGAAATACATTGCCTTTAACTCCCCTTTCAGAGGTGCTATTAAGAATCTGCGACCAGGCTCGTTGGCCTGTAATCCCAGCATTTTGGGAGGCAGAGGCAAGTGGATTGCCTTAACCCATGAGTTCAAGACCAACCCAGACAGCGTGGCGAGACCTGTTGCATAACAAATTATCCCAAAATTTAGTAACTGAAAACAGTAAACATTTGTTAACTTAGTTTCTACAAGTCTGGATTTCAGAAGTGATTGAGGTCAGTGTGCGATCTTTTGGAGTCTCTCTGTCTGCCAGGGCTCCACAAAGGTTTGACTGAGACGTGAAGTTTCTCTCCAAAGATAGATATGAAAATGTATGCATATCACTATACGTGCACACATTCACACATGAAATCAACCAGTCAAATAGTATTAACTTAATCAGCTGTTTGTTGGAAGTCTTAACTAACATCAAGTCTCCATAAATGTTATCAACTTATAAAGCATAAGAAGGATATAGTTAATTCTGGGGAGTTCTATGTTTTCTTTTTTTAAAAAAAGTGTGTTCATCCATCAGTTTGTTGGAGTCATTTGCAGAAGAATCTGCCAAGAAAAGCCAAAAGGGCATTCCTTCTAGTACTCAGAAAATTAAGAACCTAAGGGAAATATTTCTGATAAACCAGAGTCTTCCTGTTGTGAATGTCTTCCTGCTCAAGAAACTCACCAATTATGTGTAATCTTCCACTGTAGGTGACCCAGTTCCATAACCTTTGAAAGTTATTGTTCCATATGTTTTGTTTGGGCTTCAACTCATTAGAGGAAAAAGGGTAAATCAACACGCAACCTGCATATTGAAAACTAAAATGTTTAAGAGTGGCAAAGGATAAGTATTCACAAATATAAAAATGTAAATATAACTAGACTTACACAAGTGAAATTATTTTTCACAAAGCAACTCAAATTTATAGATTCTTGTCAATCAAATATATTGTAAATGTGTGATTCTGGCCAAGATGAAATAATACATACTTGATTTACCCTTCTTTCTTTGTCTATTTTCTTTTTCCACTTTAATTTAATGTCCTTTAATTCCAACCATGTTGTTACACTACTGGGCACTTGGGTTGATTCCATGCCTTGGCTATTGTGAATAGTGCTGCAATAAATATGGGAGTGCCATAATCTTTTTGATACACTGATTTACTTTTTTTGGATACATGCTCAGCAGTGAGATTGCTGGATTATATCATTCTTTTCATTTTTTGAGAACCTTCCATACATTTCTCTATAGTGGCTTATTAATTTACATTCCCACCAACATTGTATGAGAATTCCCCTTCTTCACATTCTTGCCAGCAATAGTTATAGCCTGTCATTTTGATAAAAGCTATTTTAACTGGGGTATGATAATATGTCATTGTAGTTTTGATTTGTATTTCTCTGATAATTACTGGTATTAAACATTTATTTATAAATCTTTGGGCATTTGTATGTCTTCCTTTGAGAAATGTCTATTTAGATCTTTAGCTTTCCTATGGACTTGAGCTCTTTAAATATTCTGGTTATTAATGCCCTTTCAGATGGCTAATTTGCAAAAATTTCTTGAGTAAGACCTCAAAAGCACAGGCAACCAAAGAAAACATGGACAAATGGGATTGCATCAAATTCAAAATCTTCTTCACAGCAAAGGAAATAATAAACAAAGAGACAACCCACAGAACGGAAGCAAGTATTTTTTTCTCCCATTAAACATAATCTATATATTAAGAAAAGGAGAAAAAATAAAATCATATAAATGTTCAATGAAAACCACAAAAATAGAAAAATATGAAAGACAAAAATAGAAATCAATTATAAACACAATGAATAGAAAAGATAAATAAATATGGTAGCTATTCATTCAATAATATCAATTATCTTTTTAATGTCAATATTCTAGATATTCCATTTAAAAGACAAATATTGTCAAAATGGACCAAAAAATGAACTCCAGTTATATGTTGTCTACAAGAAACCCACTAAACATAAAAACACATATAGATTAAAAGTAAAGAATTAATCAAAGAAAGTTGAAGTAGCTGTAATAATTTCAGAGTAGACATCAAAGCAAAAAGAAAATCAGTGATAAAGAGGGGCACTGCCTAATTTTAAAGAAGTCATTTCTCCAGGAAGATATAAAAAATCCGATGTGTATGTGACTAAAACAGCATGAAGATACAAGAGGTAAAAACTAACAGAACTTAAAGAAGAAATAGATGAATTCAGTATTGTATTTGGATGCTTTAATACCTTTTTATCAGAAATGGACGGAAATCAATAGGAACATAGTTGAACTCAACAGCACCATTAATCAACTAATTATAATTTACATCTATGAACCACTGTATCCAACAAAGCTGGCTACACTTTCTTTTCAAGCTTACATTAAACTTTTGCTAAAAGAGTTTATATCCAGGGATATATAACAAAACTTAACAAATTAAATATATATATGTGTGTGTGTGTGTATACACACACACACACACATACAATCTATGCTCTCAGAAAATAATGGCATTAGATTGAAAATAGATGACAGGGAAAAGCTGTAAATTCTTGGAGATTAAGCAGCACACTACTAAATAAGCACATAGGTCAAAGAAGAAATTTCAAGAGATTTTAATAATTATTTTGAACTAAATGAAAATGAAAATACAATTTATCAAAATTTGTGGGATGCAGTGAAAACAGTGCTTAAAGAAAAACATATAGCACTAAATGTATATATTAGGAAAAAAATATTTAAAATCAATAATCCACATTTCCACCATAAAAAACTTTAAAAAGAAAAAGAGTAAATTACTTCTAGAGTAAATAGAAGAAACCAAATAATAAATACTAGTTGTAAAATTATAAAATGAAAACTAATTGGAAAAACTCAACAACACTAAAAACGGGTTCTTTGAAAGAATTAGTAAAATCAATAGGCCTGTAGCCAGTCAAGTTAAGAAAAAAAGAGAGAAGGGACAAATTAATATTATCAGAAATGAAAGAGGACATCACTACTGATCTCATGGACACTTAAAGAATAATGAAGAACCACTATGCCCACAAATTTGGTAACTTAGATGAAACGTATCGATTCCTTGAAACTTACAATCTGCTGACACTCCCACATGAAAAAAATAGACAATCTTGATAGTCCTATATCTACTAAAGAAATTGAATCAGGGTAACCCCCTCGGGTCCCCTCCCACTGTGGGAGTTTTTCTGTCCTCTCAATAAATCTTGCTTTCAAAAAAAAAAAAAGAAATTGAATCAATAAATAGTAATCTTACAAACTATAAAGTACCAGACCCAGATGAATTCCCCAGTGAATTCTATTAAACATTAAGGAAAAAAATTGTGTCTCTTTTCTGGAATCTTTTCCAGAAATAAAAGTAGAGGTAGTAATTCCTCACTTGTTCCATAAATATAAAGTTTGACTAACATCAAAACCAAAGGTAAGAAAAACTACAGACCAATATAGTTCATGAATAGGTGCAAAAATTCTCAAGATAGTGTAGTATTGACAAAAGAACAGTCAAATTGATCAATGGAACAGAAGAGAGAACCCAAAAATAGAGTAACACAAATATAATTATCTGGTCTTTGACAAAGGAGTAAAGGCAATATAATGAACAAAAGTAATCTTTTCAACAAATAGTTCTGGAACAGTTGAAAATCCACATGCAAAAAAAAAATCCATAAAACATACATCCTTCACAAAAATTAAATTAAAATAAATAATAGATATAGACATAAAAATAACATACAAAAAATCTAAAATTCCTAGAAGATTAAGTAGTAGAAAATCTAAATGACCTTGGGTTTGGTAATGACTTTTTAGATATAACACCAAAGCACAATTCATCAAAGAAATAATTAATCAGTTGGACTGTAAGTTAAAAATATCTGCTCTGTGAAAGACACGGTTAAGAGAATGAGATGCAACCCATAGTCTTGGAAAAAAATCTTTGTAAGGAATATCTGATTTCAAATGAAAATAGTTATTCAAAATATGTAAAGAACTCTTAAAACTGAAATATATGAAAAAACAGATTCAAAAATGGGAAAATCATATAAACAGACACTTTATCCAAGATACTTTATGGATGACAACTGAGTCATAAAAAGATGCTCAGCATCATATGTCGTCAGAAAATTGTAAATTGAAGCAAGATACTACTACACTGTTTAAAACACTAACACCAAATAGTGGAGAAGTGTAGCAATTGAAATTCTTATTCATTGTTGGTGAGAATGCAAACTGATATCACCACTTTTGAGGACAGTTTAACAGTTTTTTACAATACTAAACATACTCTTACTATACAATCCAGCAATCATACTTCTTGATATTTACACAAATTGAGTTGAAAACTTATGCTTCACACAAAAAACCTGCACGTGGATTACAGCAGTGTCATTCATCCTTGCCAAAACCGGACAGCCAAGATGTCCTTTATCAAGTGAATGAAAAAATAAATTGTAGTATGTGGGAATGAAATCTTATTCATTGCTTAAAAGAAATATATTTTTCAACCCCTGAAAAATATATAGAAAACCTTTAAATGTGTGTTATTAAATTCATGAAAGCAGTCTAAGAAAGCTACACACTATAGCACTACAACTTCATGACACTCTGGAAAGAGGAAAACTATGCTACGGTAATATTTAAAGCAATCACTGATTTCTAGGGGTTAGGGAATAGTGAGGGGTGAGCACGTAGTTCAAAATGATTTTTGGAGTTTTAGAACTATTATGTATGCTACTATACTAATGGAACCCATACATTGTACAACACCAAGAATGAACCCAGACGTAAAATATGGACTTGGTTGTGCCAATATGAGCTCATCAGTTATAACAAATGCATCACTTTTGTGGGGGATTTGGTGGGGAGAAAGCTGTGTCTATGTGAGGGGAAAGGTTCCTGAGAACTCTCATTCTTTTCTCTTAACTTTGCTGTGTACCTAAAACTACCCTTAAAATAGTCTGTTTTAAAAATAGAAATTAATAAAAAGAAATTGGAGTATATCTCTATAAATCCTTTGAATAATTCAGCATTTCTCAGACTGTGTTTTAACACACTAATGTCTCTAACACTTTTGCACTCTGTCACAAGTGATTTACTCAGTTAATAACTAACAATGGAATTACTGAGTGATTTTCTTTCTTAAATTTTAAAATAAATTAATGATCACTGTGTTATAACCTAAATTGAATATCCTAAATCTAATATCATGCTACATGTACTTGTAGGTAAAGATAAGCTAAACTTATGGTTAGTTTATGAAATTGTATATAACTGAAGTTCTACTAATAATTCAATGATTGAGAATTATTTCTTAATTCTATTCTTAACAAATATTAAAGTCATGATACACATTCTGGGTGCTCATCACCAATATTTATGTTATCTCTCCCTTTCTGGATAGGTGGAAGATTGCATTTTTTTTTTGAAACCCACAATTAGGTAGAAAAATAGGTCTGTTTCTAACTAATGGACTTTGAGTAGAAAAGGTGTGAGTAACTTTTGGCCAGTACTACAGAAGAGTCATGGAACCATCCTCTAATTGCCTTAGGAAAGGTAAAGACTGGTATAGGTTCTGCAGCCTCAATTGCCTAGTTCCATGATGAATAACAGTTGCTTTGAATCTGCAGTGGACTTGTCTGCATGTGAGCAAAAAATAAATGTTTGTTGTATTGAGTCACTGAGATTTTTTGATTTGGTACAATTCAAGCATAATATAGACTACCTTGAGAAATATCAGGGTTGAATTCCTTCAAAACCTTAATGCACACACTCGTATGTGTGTGGTTTGTGCATATGAGTGAATATTTCCAATAGAGACAATGAAACATAACCACTAGATGAGAACGTTGTGACGTTGGCCTATTCACAAATAATGTTTTCTGAAACAATATGCATTGATCATGAGCTAAAAATCTCATGACAAATCAGTTAAGAAAAAAAATAAGAAAGAAAAAATACGATGTATTTTAATTATAACTTAAATCAAATTTTTGAGTTGAGATTTTCCAGTTCACTTATGTGAGTAAAATAAGCAAAGTACTTATAAATATTAGAACAAAATAATTTTTAGGTTGTGCATACACAGTGCCATAACATACAAGTTAGACATGCTAATGTACAAGATAAAATTTATTTTAAAAAAAATTTTTTTAATGTAGGAACAGACTTTGTACATTATCATCAGCTTTTATTCCCCCTTGCTGTTACTATTCCATTCCTGGAATTTTTAGACAGATGGTTTTTTTTTTTAAACTTAAAAAATAAATTAAAAAAATAAAATAATTCTTTCTTTCAATTCATACCACACATAAATTTTTAGACTCAAATAAAATAATAAGAAATGAGTAATTTATTAGTGAACTATCATCAAGACCTAGAATTTCTACTTTCAAAGTAGCTCTTCAATCGCAAAAGATATAATTTCACTTCCATGTTTAAAACTATATTTTTGTTTTAAACTGTATTCATTATATTACAAACAAATTCTAGACTTTTTTCTGTGTCATGGTGATGGTCTTGAACAATCTGAACTCATGTCAATATTATATAGCTATTCTTATTCTTTCTCAACAGTTGCATTTGTGATCCTTGAATTTTCAAGTTTTGCAGTGTCAAGACCTTCTGCATTAGCTGATCTGGACCACTCCCTCTGTTATCATCATTCCTAACCTTCCCATTGTACCTGGATCATTCCTGCTCTATGTTAACAAAAATAGTAAAACATGAATATAAAATAGTTTTTTAAAAAATTCTACTCATCTCATTGTGTTTCACTAACATAATTTTGTTTTAATTTGACAATTATATTTCTAAATGAAAGATTCAATATATTTTATTTGTTGCTATGATTCAATATGAGTTCAATGATAATTGTAGCAATAACATAATCAGAATGCCTTTTCAATATGACAGTTCTTAGGTTTCATGATAATTATATGTGTTTTAGAATAGATTTTATATACATATTTGTAAAATAACGCCCTCTAGAAGCCTTTCATAAGCAATCAAACTGACACAGGTGGATAAATAGTCCACCATAGATGTAGCTTTTAAAAATATTCAAATACCTAAGTATTAATATAAGAAATTTTGTTGTCACTTTTTTCTTGTTTTCTTTCTCCATGGAGACAAGGTCAGGTGCTTTGTTCACCTTTGAAAACATGGCAACTACTATAATAACTGATACATTATAAGATAAATTAAGAAATAATCATTATATTTCCTTAAGTAAGAGTTTTCTTAAGACAACCTAAAAATTGATGTTTCTTTACCTTGTGACACCTAAATTTTTTCTAAAACTGGTGTTAAAACTTTATCTTCATGACATTTAATATTTTCGTCAAAATATTTTAGAGTATATACTTGATATATAAACATTGTACCCATTTTATGTCTACATTTTGATGAATTTGGACATATAAATATACTTGTGATACCTGCCATCACCAGACAAGGTACTAAACATATCCTTCACCTCCAAGAATGCTAATGTGCTCATGTGTGTTATAATTCTTAAAATAATGTAGCTTTATTTCTCCTACTGTATTCCTCTAATCCAGAATTGTTTTAGCTATGCATGTCCCTTTGCTTTTCAAAATACAGTTGAACAAAATCTTGTTTACAACTACAAAAAAATCTTGCTGTGATTTTTGTAGGAATCATATTAAACGTATGTATCAATTTAAAGAGTATTGATTTTATTATCGGGTCTTGCAATTCATAGGTATAATACATTCTCTATCTAGATCTTCTTTCTGTAATTACCTTCTCCAGCATTCTGTTTTCTCAGGACACAAGATTTTTACAAGTTTTGATTTGTTTTGTTTTTCACATTTCTTTTTTATATTTACACATAAGTATTTTATTGTCATTGGGTTGTATAGTAACTGGTAATGTATTTTTTATTTCAGTGTTCATATTTCTAGTACAGAGTTACAAATGATCTTATATACTAATCTTAAATACTGAAATTTTGCACTATCTACATTTATTTCTATGAATTTGTTGTTGCTAATGTTCTGGAATGCCAAGGGATTATTCTATGAAGACAATCATGTCCCCTGCAAAAAGGCACAAGTTTATTCACAATAAAAGGGACAAAGTATTAAATTTTTCATTATTAAATATATTGATAGCTTTAGGTCTTTATTGACAAATTTTGTCAAATTGAAGGTATTCCTCTCGACTCCTAGTTTGTTGATAGTTTTGTTTTTGGTGTTTTGTTTTGTTTTGTTTTTGTTTTTTGTTGTTGTTGTTTTCTTTTTGTTTGTTTTCTTAACTTATAAAGGATTATTGAATGCAGTCAAATGAGCTTAAGGAGAATGGACTGATATGATCATGTGATTTTTCTTCTTTAACCTGTAAATATAGCAAATAACATTAATCAACTTAAGAACATTAGCCAGGATTACTTCCCTCCAATATCGCAGTTGGCCATTCTATAAAATAATCTTCATATATTTACATAAAATTTGACAGTAATTTAACAAATGTTTTGTCTGGAGTCCTGAGGGACACTGGTCTTTTTATTTATTTTTTTTCTTTTGTGTACTGGTTTGTCTGCACTGGGTATCATGATAATGCTAACTTTATAAAGTGAGAAGGGAAGTGTTTTTTCCCACTATTTCCTGGAAGATATTTTGAAAAATTGTTTATTCTTCGAGTCTGGGTGACAGAGTGAAACTTAAACTCAAAAGAAAAAAAAAAGCCAGGCTTGGTGGCTCAGCCTGTAATCCCGCACTTTGGAAGGCTGAGGTGAGTGGATTGCCTGAGCCTGCGGGCTCGAGACCCACCTGGGCAACTTGGCGAGACATCATCTCTACAATAATTCAAAAAGCTAGCCAGGCGTGGTAGTGCGCGTCTGTAGTTCCAGCTATGTGGAAGGCTGAGGCAGAAGGATCGCCGGAGTCCCAGCAGGTCGAGGCTGCTGTGGCCGGGAGTGGCCACTGCACTCCAGTCTGGGTGACAAAGTGAGACTCCAACTCAAAAAAAGAAAAAGAAAAAAAAAATTTCAGGACACAAGTAAATGTATAGCTGAGACAGAACAATCAAATTCATTCAAGCAAGCCCAAAATGCATATAGTAATCAAGTTTTTTTCCTTCAAATCAATGTTATAAGGTCTCAACTCAAGGTCCTAGAAATAAATAAATAAATAAATAAACAACAAAGTAATGGTAAGGATGAACATACTTCACAAAAGAGCAGAACAATTAAAAATAGAAGAATATAGGAAACAAAGAAATTCTTCTTCAAACAAACCCAGTAAAAGCACAAGATTTCTAATTCTTACAAGAAAAAGAGAAGACACAAATTACCAGTATGGAATGAAATTAGTGACACTACTACAACTCTTACAGACATATAAAGGTTGATAAAGAAAGCCTATGAACAACTCTACAGTCATCAATTCAACTGCTTAGACAAATTGAAACAATACTATAAAGAACATAAACTAGCATTACTCACTCTATTTGACATATTACATGCTGAAATTGAAAGACCTCTGTATATCAAATAAATTGGCTACAATTTTTTAATTGTGCAGGTCAGGATTAGGCATATAAGTAGTCTATGTGCAAGTGAAGTTTGGGCCTCCAACAGTTTCTCACTTCCCCTGGTTTAGGATAAGGTACCCTTAGTGATGTTACGAGCTCCCTTTCCCTTCCCTGGTTGTGTCTCACTACTGCCGATCTCTTTTGCAGTATTGTGATAAATGTTCAGGACCGACTTATGAGTTAGAACATGTGGTATTCATTTGTTTTTCTGTGATAGATCACAGAGTATTAGGGACTCTAAATCCATCCAATTTGCTATGAAGTCTATAGTTTTGCTCTTTTTCATGGTTGCAATAATAGTCCATCATGTATATGTACCATATTTTCTTTTTTTTTATAATCAATATTTTTATTATGATATTGTGGGGTACAGTTAAGGGTTAGGTATACAAATACGTTTCGTTCAGACACCCTTGTTGATAAGAGGTGTTTCCCCATCCCCAGACAGATATTTACTACCATTAATCCCATCTCCCCCACCCCATAGTTTCCCACTAGTCAGTCATTTTCTTATAGTATTACATTGGATGTTCAAGTTCCACTATATGAGTGAGAACATGTGATACTCTGATCTATGTTTCTGTGAGAGGTCACTCAGTATTATAGACTATAGTTGCATACAGGTTGCTGTGAAATTAATGATTTTGTTCTTTTTTATGGCTGCATAGTATTCCATCATGTATATGTACCACTTTCTTTTAAACCAGTCCTCTTTTGATGGACATCATGATTGCTTCCAGGTTCTTGCTATTGTGAACAATGCTGCGGTAAACATACGTGTGCAGGTATCTTTTTTATAGATACATATAAAAGGTTTTCAGTCCCCTTTTGATGGATATCTCAGTTGGTTCCATGTTCTTGCTATTGTGAACAATGCTGCGGTAAACATACGTGTGCAGGTATCTTTTTTATAGATACATATAAAAGGTTTTCAGTCCCCTTTTGATGGATATCTCAGTTGGTTCCATGTTCTTGCTATTGTGAACAATGCTGCGGTAAACATACGTGTGCAGGTATCTTTTTTATAGATACATATAAAAGGTTTTCAGTCCCCTTTTGATGGATATCTCAGTTGGTTCCATGTTCTTGCTATTGTGAACAATGCTGCGGTAAACATACGTGTGCAGGTATCTTTTTTATAGATACATATAAAAGGTTTTCAGTCCCCTTTTGATGGATATCTCAGTTGGTTCCATGTTCTTGCTATTGTGAACAATGCTGCGGTAAACATACGTGTGCAGGTATCTTTTTTATAGATACATATAAAAGGTTTTCAGTCCCCTTTTGATGGATATCTCAGTTGGTTCCATGTTCTTGCTATTGTGAACAATGCTGCGGTAAACATACGTGTGCAGGTATCTTTTTTATAGATACATATAAAAGGTTTTCAGTCCCCTTTTGATGGATATCTCAGTTGGTTCCATGTTCTTGCTATTGTGAACAATGCTGCGGTAAACATACGTGTGCAGGTATCTTTTTTATAGATACATATAAAAGGTTTTCAGTCCCCTTTTGATGGATATCTCAGTTGGTTCCATGTTCTTGCTATTGTGAACAATGCTGCGGTAAACATACGTGTGCAGGTATCTTTTTTATAGATACATATAAAAGGTTTTCAGTCCCCTTTTGATGGATATCTCAGTTGGTTCCATGTTCTTGCTATTGTGAACAATGCTGCGGTAAACATACGTGTGCAGGTATCTTTTTTATAGATACATATAAAAGGTTTTCAGTCCCCTTTTGATGGATATCTCAGTTGGTTCCATGTTCTTGCTATTGTGAACAATGCTGCGGTAAACATACGTGTGCAGGTATCTTTTTTATAGATGCTTGTCAGTTTAATAAGGTCTCACTTGTCTATCTTCTCTCTTATGAGCTGTGGGTTTCAGGTTTTGTACAGGAATTGGATGCCAGTTCTGATTTCCATGAGAATATTTCCTTACTTTTCTAAGGTTCTTATGGTTTGAGGTTTTACATTTAGGTCTCTTATCCATTTGGAGTTAACCTTTGTGCATGGGAATAGATAGGGGTCCTGTTTCAATCTTCTGCATGTGGTCAGCCAGTTTTCCCAGCACCATTTACTGAATAGGTTTTCCTCTCCCCAGTGGTAGGTGGTGGGGGTTTTGTTAAAGATGAGTTGGTTGAGAAATTGAGGTTTTGCTTCTGGAATCTCAATTCTATTCCATTGATCTATATGCCTGTTCCTATACCAATACCAAGCTGTTTTGATGGTTGTAACTTTATAGTAAAGTTTGAAGTCTGGTAATGTGATATCACCTGTTTGTTTGTTTTTTTTTTTGCTGAGGATTGTTCTGGATATTCTTGGTTGTTTGTGTTTTCATATGAATTCCGGTGTTACTTTGTCTAGGTCTTAGAAGAATGTTGCTGGTAATTTGATGGGTATTGCATTGAATTTGTAGATTGCCTTAGGTAAGAACATCTTCACAATGTTGATTCTTCCAATCCATGAGCAGGGGATATTTTTCCACTTGTTTATGTCATCTTTGATTTCACTGAGCAGTGTTTTGTAGTTTTCATTGTAAAGGATTTTCACATCTCTGGTTAGGAAGATGCCAAGGTATTTCATTTATTTGGTGGCTAACATGAATGGAATTGTGTTTTTTATTTGGGTTTCTGTTTGTTTATTATTGGTGTAAAGAAATGCAATTGTCTTTTGTACATCTATTTTGTATCCTGAGACTTTGCCAAAGGCCTTTATCAGTGTAAGGAGGTTTTTGACAGATTCTCATGGGTTTTCAAGGTACACAATCATATCGTCTGCAAAGAGAGATAACTTGACTTCCTCTTTTCCTATTTGGATACCCCTGATTGCCTTCTCTTCTCTGATTGCTTGAGCCAGAACTTCCAGTACTATATTGAACAGGAGAGGTGAGAGTGGGCATCCTTGTCTTGTTCTAGTTTTCATGGGAAATGGTTCCAATTTTTGTCCATTTAGGAGTATGCTGGCTGTGGGTTTCTCATAGATGGCTTTTACTCTTTTGAGGTATGTTCCCCATATGCCTAGCTGTTCGAGGGTTTTTATCAAGAAGGGGTGCTGGATTTTAACAAAAGCTTTTTCTGCATCTGATGATATAATCATGTGGTTTTTGTTTTGACATCTGTTGATGTATTTAATTACATTTATGGTTTTACGAATGTTGCACCAGACTTGCATCCCAGGGATGAAGCCTACTTGGTCATGATGGATGATTTTTGAGATGTATTGTTGAATCCAGTTTGCTAGGATCTTGTTGAGAATTTTAGCATCTATGTTCATCAAAGATATTGGCCTGTAGTTCTCTTTCTTTGTTGGATCTTTACCTGGCTTGAGTATCAAGGTGATGTTGGCTTCGTAAAATGATGTGGGGAGGTTCCATCATTTTCAATCACCTGGAATACCTTCAGTAGGATTGGTATCAGCTCTTCCTTAAATATCTTGTAGAATTCTGCTGGAAAGCCATCTGGACCAGGGCATTTTTTTGTAGGTAGTTTTCTTATTATTTAGTCAATTTCCTTGATTGTTATTGGTTTATTTAGTGTCTTAATTTCTTCTTGTTTCAACCTAGGTAGGTTCTGTGATGTCAGAAAGTCCTTCGTTTCCTTAAGGTTTTCAAGTTTGTTTCCATAGAAGTGTACATAGTAGTCTCTAATGATCTTTTGCATTTCTTCAGGGTCAGATGTGACTTCATCTTTTGTGTTTCTGATTGTGCTTATTTGGTTTTTTTCTCTCTTTTTCTTGGTCAGTCTCACTAGGGGACCATTGATCTTATTTATCCTTTCGAAGAACCAGCTTTTTGTTTCATTGATTTTTTTTTGTAGTATCTTTTTGTCTTCTATGTCCTGGATTTGGGCTTTTATTTTGGTGATCTGGATTCTTCTGCTGAAATTAGGGTTTTTGTGATCTTGCTTTTCCAACTTCCTTAGGTGACTTGTTAGGCTATTAATTTGTGATCCTTCCATTTTCTTCATGTGCATTTGTAGGGATATAAATTCCCCTCTTACTGCAGCTTTCATGGCATCCCAGAGATTTTTGTAAGATGTTTCTTCATTTTCATTTGTTTCCAGGTATCTTTTGAACACTGTTTTGATTTCATCATTGACCCAGGAGTTATTTAGCATCATGCTGTTTAGTGTCCATGTCTTTGTGGGTTTTGGGGGGATCTTGTTGGTGTTAATGATTATTTTTATTGCACTGTGATCCGAGAAGTTGCATGGTAGAATTTCGGTCCTTTTAAATTTACTTATGCTTGATTTATGGCCAATTATTTGGTCGATCTTAGAATACGTTCCATGTGGTGATGAGTAGAGTGTGTATTCTTTGGTCTTTGGATGGAGTGTTCTGTAGGTATCAATTAAGTCCATTTGGTCAAGAGTCACAGTGAGGTTCTGGATCTCATTGCTGATTGTTTGTCCTGATGATCTGTCTAGGGTTGTGAGTGGGGTATTAAAGTCCCCAGTTATGATGGTATTAGAGCCAATATCTTTCTTTAGTTTTCCTAGAAGTTGTTTTATGAAAGTTGACGCACCTATGTTGGGTGCATATATGTTTAGGATAGATATTTCTTGTTGATAGAGTGAACATTTTATCATTATGTAGTGGCACTCTGTATCTTTTTTAATTTTTGATAGTTTAATGGTATTTTGTCTGAGATTAGGATTGTGACTCCTCCTTTCTTTTGTGTTCCATTCGCCTGAAAATTTGTTTCTTATCCTCTTACTTTGAGTCTGTGCCTGTCCTTTCTAGTGAGATGGGTCTCTTGAAGGCAGTATATTGTTTCCTGGTGATATTTTATCCATTTTGTCATTTTATTTCTTTTCAGTGGTACATTTAGTCCATTCAAATTCAGGCTAATTATTGAAATGTAAGAGTTCATCCCCATCATAGAGTTCTTATAGAGTTGTTGCTCTTCCACTTGGTTTTTTTGTCTTTCTTTTGGTTTTTGGGTAGGTTCATATATATTTTATTCTCTTTCCTGTACTCTTGTGAAGAACATTGTTCTTTTTTCCATTTCTTCTGTGTTTAGTACTTTCTTAAGTGCTTCATGTAGAGGTGGTTTGGTGGCAGCATAAGTTCTTAGGGATTGGATATCTGAGAAAGATTTTAATTCTCCCTCGCTGATGAAGCTTAGCTTGGTCAGGTAGGTTATTCTTGGCTGAAATTGTTTATCTTTTAGGACTTTGAAGATAGGGCTCCAAGTTCTCCTAGCCTGCAGGGTTTCTGTAGATAAATCTCTGCTATTCTAGTTGGTCTTCCATGGTAGATGATCTGGACTTTTTCTCATGCTGCCTTTAGGATTTTTTCTTTTATACCTACTTTGTTTAGGTGAATTATGTGTGTCTAGGAGTTGGTCTTCTCATTTGTTGTCTTGCAGGGGTTCTCTGAATCTCTTGTGTTTGAATTTTTGCATCACTGATTAGATAAGGGAAGTTTTCTTGAATGATGATGGAAAGTTTGTTCCTGTGTGGTCTCTGTCTCTCTTTCTGCCTCAGAAAGGCCAATTACTCTTAGGTTCAGTCTCTTGAAGTAATCACTCATCTCTTGAAGTTTTGTTCTGTCTTTTTGAGTTTATTTTCTGTGTTTTTAAGATTTGGGGTTAGTTCTATATTTTGGTCCTCAAGCTCTGAGATTCTTTCTTCTGCTTGGGTAATTCTGCTTTCCATACTTATCAGTTTGTTACTGATTTCATTCACAGTATTCTTTATTACTGTTATCTCAGATATCAGCTCCTTCTTAGTTTCTTCTTGTGTCTCCTCAATTCTTTTTAATCTCTCCATTAATGTCTTGATATGTAGGTTTGTAGTTTGAGACCCTTCATTCTGGGAACTCTTCATTGTTTGCATTCTGAAGTCAGTTTTCTAAGTGTCTTCCCTCCCAGGGAAGGACTGAGAGAGACCCATACTCTTCTTTTGGTTTATCTTCATTTGTGTAGATTTCTCTCTCTCTCCCCCTTTCCCTCCCCTTCTTTAATTCTGTTTTTTGAGGGAAGGTGGGGTTGCTTTTGTTTCACTTCTGCAATATCCTGTTCTTCCTTATGAGGTTCTTCTGGCTTTGCTCACTTTTGAGGATTAGAGTATGGGCTGCAGGCTGTACTTTTGGCAGTTTTGAGGTTTAATTGAGGGGTTAAGAATGCATATGCTGATTCTAGTATCCACGAACAGGTGTATGAGCACACTGGAACCTATTTCGCTCTGCCTTACAATCTGTCCATGTAGCAGTATGTGGGCTTGGTCCCTAGATTAAAAGGGAGTAAAAAGAAGAAAAAAATTGTGGAAGGGGGGTCAATAGGAAGTTAGAAAGAGAGAAGAGCGAGAGGGAAAGCAGACATACATACCAACTATCAGGTGAGAAAGAGACACAAGGCTGGAGAGAAGTGAAAAAAGATACATAAGAAAGATTCCCTAAAGAATACTGGTAGCTACACAGAGACAGACCAATAAAATTATGAAACTGTGTAAGTCAGAAAACAAACAACAAAAGTGATCAAAACAGTCAAAATGATAAAATCTACAGTCAAAATAAGAGATCAGACTAAAGTCACTTCAGCTCTGATCTCCGGCCCCTCCCCTTTGTTTTTCGTTGCAGGCAGCTAGATTTACTCGCAGTTTGGGTTTGTTGGGGTTTTTTAGCCTGCTGCCTGGGAGTTGTTTTTGTCTGATTCAGCATAGGGGTGGGGCTTTGTTTCTTGTTTAGCTACGTTACCTTAGGAACCAGGGTGGGGTTGTTGATAGGTGGGCAGAGCAATGGAAATCTCTGCCTGGAGAATGGCCAAAGCAGTTTCACTTTCGCAGATCCATTTCTCTCCGCTTGTCTGGGTCCCCAAGCTTGGGGTCACATGCTGAGTGTCTCAGCAAGGGTGGGCCCAGAGCTCCAGAGCTATAAAGCTCCAAAGGGCAAGTGGTGAGCGGCGAGAGTGGCCCGGTGCCCCCCACAGGGCACTTCAGCCAAGAATGGAACTGGTGTCTCTGAGGGGCGGGTGCCCAGAGCCTCCCTGAGTGACTGGCAGCTTGGTGCTGGGTCTGGGTGAGAGCCAGGGAGGGAGCCAAGACCCAAGACTCCCACGCAGCTAGGAGTCATGTATGTTAGAGCAGCCGCAATATCCGGCCCTGCATGGGACCAAAGGTCCCCGGGCCTTGGACCAGCGTGGCTGGTGATGGCCTGGGGGATGGGGGAAGAAAAGTAAGAGTCTTTTTGGGAACTCCCGTTCAGAGAACCTCACAAATCCCCCTATGCCATCACCATCTTCAAGGTCTGTACCACATTTTCTTTATCCAATTCACTTTTGATGGGCAGCACAGTATGATGTTTTTGCTATTGTGAATAGTGCTGCAATAAGCATGCATGTGCAAATATCTTTTTTGTAGAAATATTTAAGCTCCTCCTGGTATATTTCAAGAGAGTGATTGTTGAGTCCTGTGGAAAGTTAATTTCTAGTTATTTTAACCATCACCTCACTGTTTTTCATAGAGCTTGAACTTGTTGCACTCCCACCAACAGTGTAGAAGCATTTTCTTTTCTTTGCACCTTCATGGGCATCTGCTGTTTTTTGATTTATTAATGATGGCCATCCTTACCGAAGTTAGGTAGAACCTCAATGTAGTTTGGTTTGCATTTCTCTGATGATTAGTGATGCTGAGTGTGTTTTTATGTATTTCTTGAATGATTGTATGTCTTTTGAGAAGTATCTATGCATGTCTTTTGCCCACTTTTTAATAGGGTTGTCTGTTTTTTTTCCTTACTGTTTGTTTGAGTTTCTTGCAGATCCTGGATGTTAGGCCTTTGTCAGATACACAGTTTGCAAATATGTATTCCCATTCTGTGGGTTCTCTCTGCATTTCCTTGATCATTTATTTTGCTGTGCAAAAGCTTTCAGATTGATGGATGAATTTCCACTTAACTTCCCTTTTATAGTATATGCTTTTCAGGTTATGATCAAAAATTGGTTGTCTATTCCAATGTGCATAAGTGTGTCTGCTGTGTTTCCTTCTAATATTCTTATAGTTTGAGGTTTCACATTTAGGTCTTTAATCTCTTTAGAGTTGATTTTTTTGTATGGTGACAGGTAGGAAACCTGTTTCTTTCTTCTGCATGTAGTCAGCCAGTTTTCCAGCACCATTTACTAAATAAGGTATCCTCTTCTCAGTGGTTGTTACTGATAGCTTGTCAAAGGTGAATTGGTTGAGAGATCAAGTTTTTGCTTCCAGAGTCTTGATCACGTTCCATTGTTCTATATGCCTGATCCAGCACCAATACCCGGTTGTTTTGATTATTGTAACTTTATAATAAAGTTTAAAGTCTGGAAGTATGATACCTCCCACTTTGTTCCTTTTGCTGAGGATTGGTTTGTTTACTTATGCTCTTTTTTTTCCCAGATGAATTTCTGTATTGTTTCCAGATCCTGAGAAGTAATGTGGGTAATTTGATGGGTATTGCATTGAATGTGTAGATTTCCCTGGGTAGGAGGGACATCTTAACAATATTGATTCTTCCAATCCATGTGCATGGAATGTTTTTCCATTTGTTTGTGCCTTCTTTGATTTCTTTCAGCAATGTTTTGTAGTTTTCATTATAAAGTTCTTTCACTTCTCAGGTTCAGAAGATGCCAAAATTCTTTCTCTCTTTCTTTCTTTCTTTCTTTCTTTCTTTCTTTCTTTCTTTCTTTCTTTCTTTCCTTCTTTCTTTCTTTTTTAGGTTATTGTGAATGAGACTATGTTTTTAATTTGGTTCTCTGCCTGTTTGTTGCTGGTGTATAGAAATACCACTGTCTTTTGCGTGTTGATTTTGTGCCCTGAAACTTTACTAAAGTCAATTATGAGTGCAAGGAGATTTTTGGTGGACTCGCATAGGTTTTATGTATGGGGTCATATCATCTGCAGAGAGGGAAAGCTTAATTTTCTCTTTTCCTATTTGGATACCCCTGATTTCCTTCTCTTGCCCAATTGCTCTAGCAAGGACTCCCAGCACTACATTAAACAGGAGAGGTGAGAGTAGGCAACTTTGTCTTGTTCACATTTTCAGGGAGAATGTGTCTAACCTCTGTCCATTGAGCAGTATGTTGGCTGTGGGTTTACCATCTAGAAAGATAGAACTCTCCCCATATCTTTTTTAAAAGCTAGCATCACACTGATACCCAAATCTGGTAAGGTCCCAAAAAGGAAAGAGAAATACAGGTCAATCTCCTTGATGAACAAAGATGCAAAATTTTTCAATAAGATTCTAACAAATAGGATTCAACAACACATTTCAAAAATCATCCATAATAACCACTTTGGCTTAATTTCTGGTATTCTGGGCTGGTTCAACACTTATAAGAAAATAAACATAATTTAATACATTAACAGATGTAAAAGCAAGAACCTCATGATCATATCATTAGATGTAGAAAAGTTTTGGACAACATTCAGCATCCCTTGATAAAATCCCTAGAACAACTAAACATAGAAGGAATATTCCTCAAAACAGTAAGAGCCATCTATAAATGTTCAGTCTTTTTTTGTGTGTGTGTGATGGAGTCTCACTCAGTCACCCAGACTGGAGTGCAGTGGCTGCTCCTGGCCACCGCAGCCTCAAATTGCTGGGCTCTGGCAATCCTTCTGCCTCAACCTTCCAAGTAGCTGGAACTACAGGCACGTGCTAGCATGCCCAGCTAATTTTTTTTTGATATATTGTAGAGATGAGGTCTCGCCAAGTTGCCCAGGCGGGCCTTGAAACCGCGGGCCCAGGCAACTCACTTACCTCAGCCTCCCAAAGTGCAGGATTATAGGCTGAGCCACTGAGCCCGGACAAATGATCAGTCTTTTAAATGCATACAATTGTATCAACCAAGGCTTAGTGTAGAAAATATGATAACTTTTTAAAATAGGAAGTAGTTTAACACAGAGAATAGTTTCTAAAGAGATTCTCTCAAAACGATAGACAATCAAGTGCTGACTCCCTAAGGAAGTTCTTTTCCCAGATTCTGCAACTGGGGCTATTCCAAAAGAAAAAAGTACTATTATTATAACTTGATTTAACATCCAAGAAATTGGATAATGGACATGTCAAGTTAATCCAGCAATGAATGAATCAAATTAAGCAACTGCCACTGGTATCCATGGAGAGCAGATATGGAAATACTGTACAAAAAAAAGTCTTTTGTTTCCAATACCTTATTTGCCCAAAGCAAAAAGCAAGTTCAACAGGAAAATGGTCATTACTTCATTTTCACTCTTCACACAAAAGGAGACCATAATTTTCACTCAGAACCTTTTCTGCAAAAAGTTCAGAAAAAACTGTTATGCAGCTTTTATGTTTTTAGACTAGTAATAGTGTATAATAGAGGTAGAACCTGTCAATAAATAATAAATACCCAATAAAATCATGTTATTCTATTCCAACTTATGCTTGCAAACTGCAACAATGGCAACAAACCTAAGTTTGATATATGTTGTCTTCAAAATCAAAGAGACTTACCAAGTACTGTGCTCCAATTAACAGAGTAAATGTCTTTCACACTAAAGGATATTTTTCAAGATCTTTTCTCAAAAATTTCACTGAACTAGCAGTATCCTAACTTATTTTTTTAATTTTAATTTTTATTATAAAGATGTGGGGTACATTTCAGGATTAGGTATATAAACATTGATCATGCAATACCCTTGTTGATGAGGTATGCCCTTCCCTCCCCTAGCAGTTTCCCTCAACTGCCAATCCCACTCCTCCCCTCCCTGGACAGTTTCCACTACTGCCAATTGCTTTCTTAAAGCATTACAATTGCTCAAGGTCCTCTTATGAGTGAGAACATATGGAACTCTGTTCTTTGTTTCTGTGATAAATCACTGAGTATGACCGACTCCAAATCCTTCCAAGTTGTTTCAAAGTCCATATATTTGTCCTTTTTTATGGCTGCATAATATTTCATCATGTATATGTACCACATTTTTTTTATCCAGTCCAGCTTCAATGGGCAACACGGTTGGTTCCATGTTTTTGCTATTGTGAATAGAGCTGAAACAAACATACGTGTGCAGGTATCTTTTTGGTAGAATGAGTTAAGTTCCTCTGGGTATATTGCCAATAGGGGAATTGCTGGGTTATATGGAAGGTCAATTTCTAGTTCTTTCAGGTATCACCACACTGTCTACCAAAGAAACTGTACTAGTTTGCATTCCCACCAGCAGTGCAGAAGCATTCCTTTTTCTTCACATCCTCACCAGCATCTGTTGTTTGTTTTATTAATGATGGCCATTCTCACATGGGTTAGGTGGTATCTCAGTGTGGTTTTGATTTGCATTTCTCTGATGGTGAGTGAGGATGAGCATTTTTCATGTGTCTGTTGAGTACCCATATATCTTCTTTTGAGAAGTGTCTATTCATGTCTTTTGCCCACTTATTAAAGGGGCTGCTTGTTTTGTTTTTTTTTTTCCTTTTGGCACTTTTGAGTTCGTTGTAGATCCTAGATGTTAGGCCTTTGTTGGATAAACAGTTGGCAAATATATTTTCCCATTCTGTGGGCTGTCTCCATGCTCTCTTGATGGTTTCTTTTGCTTTGCAGAAGCTCATTAACTTGATGAGGTCCCACTTGTCTATTTTATTCCTTAAGGTGTTAGACTTTAGGGTTCTGAATAGGAATTGATTCCCAGTTCCAATTTTCATAAAGGTGTCTCCTGCACTTTCTAAGATTCTTACAGTTTGAAGTTTTACATTTAGGTCTTTGATCCAATTAGAGTTAATTTTTGTGTATGGTGATAAGTAGGGGTCCTGTTTCAATCTTCTGCATGTGGTCAGCCAGTTTCCCCAGCACCATTTACTGAACAGGTTCTCCTCTCCCCAGTGGTGGTTGTTGGAGGCTTTGTCAAAGATGAGTTGGTTGAGGAATTGAGGTTTTGCTTCCAGAATCTCTATCCTGTTCCACTGGTCTAAATGCCTGTTCTACTACTAATACCAGGGTGTTTTGATTACTTTAGCCTTATAGTAAAGTTTGAAGTAGGAATTGTGATACCTTCTGTTTTGTTTCTTTTGCTAAGGATTGTTTTGGCTATTCGTGGTCATTTGTGTTTCCATATGAATTTCTATATTGTCATTTCCAGGTCTGAGAAGAATGATGTTTGTAGCTTAATGGGTATTGCGTAGAATCTGTAGATTTCCTTTGGTAGGATGGGTATCTTAACAATGTTGATTCTTCCTATTCATGAGCATGGGATATTTTTCCATTTGTTTGTTTCTTCTTGGATTTCTTTAAGCAGTGTTTTGTAATTTTCATTGTGAAGGTCTTTCACTTCTCTGGTGTGGAAGATGCCAGGGTATTTCATTTTTTTGCATGGTTATTGTGAATGGGATTGTGCTTTTTATTTGGTTCATAGAAGGAACATTCCTCAAAACAGGAAGAACCATCTATGAATGATCAGTCTTTTAAATGCATACAATTGTATCAAGCAAGGCTTAGTGTAGAAAATATGCTAGCTTTTTTAAATAGGAAGTAGTTTAACACAGAGAACAGTTTCTAAAGAGATTCTCTCAAAATGATAAACAATCAAGTGCTGACTCCCTAAAGAAATTCTTTTCCCTGAGCCTACAATTGGGGCTATTCCTAAAAAAAAAAGTACCATTACTGCAACTTGATTTAATACCCAAGGAAATTGGAAACTGGACATGTCAAGATAATCCAGCAACGAATGAATCAAATTAGGCAACTACCACTGGTATCCATGGAGAGCAGATATGGAAATATTGCACAAAAAAAGTCTTTTGTTTCCAACACCTTATTTGCCCAAAGCAAAAAGCAAGTTCAACACAAAAATGATCATTATTTCATTTTCACTCTTCACACAAAAGGAGACGATAATTTTCACTCAGAACCTTTTCTGCAAAAAGTTCAGAAAAAAACCGTTATGCAGCTTTTATGTTTTTAGCCTAGTAATAGTGTATAATAGAGGTAGAACCTGTCAATCAATAACAAATACCCAATAAAATAATGTTATTCCATTCTAATTTATACTTGCAAACTGCAACAATAGCAACAAACCTAAGTTTGATATATGCTGTCTTCAAAATCAAAGAGACTTACCAAGCACTGTGCTCCAATTAACAGAGTAAATGTCTTTCACACTAAAGGATATTTTTCAAGATCTTTTCTCAAAAATTTCACTGAACTGGCAGTATCCTAAACTTTTATTGGTTTATTTCTTACTCTCTGCCATGAACATATACTTACAAATATCTTGTGACCTGTTAATTTTTTTATGTGATTATGCCAGAGGCAGCTAATTGGCATGGCTCCAAAGTAAGATCATGAGATGTCCTCTCATTTCCATTAAGTGAAAGAAAATTTCTGATTTGAAAACAAAAGCCAGGCGGGCATGGTGGCTCACTCTCATAATCCCAGCACTTTGGACAGTTGAGGTAGGAAGATTGCTTGAGGCTAGGAGTTCGAGACCAGCCTGAACCACAAAGAAAGATCCCCCCCCCCCCGCCGTCTTTACAAAAAAGAAGAGAACAATTAGCCAGGCTTGGTGGTCTGTGCCTGTGGTCTCAGCTATTTGGAAAACTGAGGAGGGAGAAACAAAACCCCATCTCTATAAAAAAAATACAAAATAAAAAATATTAGCCAGGACATGGTGACATTGGCCTTTAGTACCAGCTACTCAGGAGGTTGAGGCAGATGGTTTGCCTGAACCCAGGAGTTGAGGCTGAAGTGAGCCTTGATTATTCCACTGCATTCCAGCATGGATGACAGAGTGAGACTCCTACTCCAAAAAAAAAGTTTTCATTTTATGGCTTATAGTCATATTGTCACTATGAAAGCATTTGTAGAAAACAAAAATTGAATTCATGTCAGTAACAATAGATGATACATATGTTTCAAAGAAGTGACATTTTAAAAATCTCATTGAATACATTTTTAATCAGAGATTAGTGAATATCTCATTTTTTTAATGTGCTTCTTAATCTCAAGAAAATTACTAGACAAAATTTCATTTTGTTTTCATGAGAGGTTTGCTGCCATTTCCTATCAGGAAAATCCTATCTCTGGAATTTGATGGTTTTAATAATTTGATGATCCTGTATAAACAAGAATAGAATTAATACAAAAATTACAGAAACAATGCTTTCTGTTCTTGATATATCTGTATATCCTTCTGTTTATGTGTCCTACTATTTTTTGGCACATGAACAAATATATTTCGGTTCTATAGCCTTTTAATCTTGGAAATGGAGTTTCAAAGCATGTAGCAGCTGAAAGCTTCATTGTGCAGCCTCATACATAATCACATAATCTGTTGGCAGAGACACAGAAGTGGAATTGAAATAGTATTTTGTAGGGTTAAGTTGGTTTTTGGAAAATGCTGAAAATTATATCTTTTTTTCATAACTATTTTGAGGACACAATTGTATGGTTGAAACATTTATTTTGTCTATGTGCAATACAGATACTTTAGCAACTCTATGAAAGAGATGATCACATCCTCTTTATTTAGAATAATGTACTTATTTTTTTCTATGGATCCACAGTGGCACTGGAATGTTATCTGTACAAGTCACACAGTGTCGATGCACGCAGGAGTAAGTCCAAGAGTAGGAAAGAAGCTCTTTCCACCCAATACCCTTTTGTACTGACTTCATTTCCTTATTTCCTTTTTTCTCTCTCTGACTTCAGTTTTTCTTGTATGATTCATGGCAAAGTATATTTGCGTACATTTTAAGTGGAATTTATGAAAAATATGTGATTACGGCATACAAAAGTTCAAAACTATGAAAGTTATGTATGTTAATTTTTTTTATTTCAGAGCCCACATTCAAGCCTTAATTCATTCCTTTACCATCATAGAAAGTAATCACATGCAAAGTTCCAAAAGTAGTTTTTTCTGAAAATACCAATATATCTCTACTGTACATGTATTTTGAGTGAAATTTTTGCATATGGAACTGGTTTCTTTCACTCACCAATATATCTTTAAAATATCTGATATAAATATGTGTATATATGTATATACCTTATTATTTTGCAACATTTTGCTATTATAGAAAATGCTGAAATGGAGATTACTTATGTGCGAGTTTATTTGGAGCTTAAATAGAGCTTATTTGGCACTCAAATAAAATATATATATTAACAGTTTTAAATCACCCTACATTTTCTGATAAATGAGTATATTTGCACTCTATAAATTCATATTCTCTCAAAAATATCTAAAAGTTTTAATTATTTTATTTTAACTTTCATTCATATTTTCCACATTCAAAGGTCATAGATGATTATTTTTACAAAATTTCAAATTGTAGAAAATCGTAACAAGAAACAGTGTCCATTATTCTACTATATATTAATAACTACTATTGACATTTGGATGGATATCCTCCCAAAACTTTTGTAGAGAACATATAGTGGAAACTCACTGAAATTAACAAAAGGCTAAATGAGTGATTAATTGTATAAGTAAGAGGTTTTTATTGAATTGAGTTCAAGACTGCAGTCAGGGCTCAGACATGGGCTTGGTTCACAGACTGGAAAGCTGTTAAGTTCTTTTATTCAACTTCTGGTCTTTACTCCTCTCTGAGTCTTGGCTTTGCTAATCTCTTTCCCTATGTAGCATCTTTTCTCTATTTTCCAGATTATCTAGCAGATATTATTCTTGATACCTCACAAGTTTACAAGCTGCTGGCCTAATTATAGAACAATCTCTCTCTGAGAAGATATTTTGAAAAAAAGATGTATATTGGTTCAAGTGGGCTGAGGTGGGTGCTTATCGCTGCCTGGATCAATCAGTTGTGGTTTGGATAAGAAGAGGGTTCTATGATCAAGAAACAGAGCATCCAGGAAATGAATCCCAATGATTTGTATGGAGTGATACCTAACTAAAAAGTACTGCTTATTTTTTGCTAGAAATAATAATTCAACATATGACTTTTGTAATTACTTAGGTTATAACATAAAAAAATATAGAAATACATTATCATATTTATTTTTAATAAAGAATATGTTCTTAAGATATTTACATTTCTTTTTTTAACTAGTCCTCACTTCGTGGTTTAGAATAAAGAATCCTTTGTGCTGCTGCATCTTAATTAAGATATTGTACATCGTTTTATTAACCACGCAGTATTCTGCTATATGAACATATCACATTATTTGATCAGGTGGTATTAGTTGGCAACTATAGTTGGCATTTAGGGTAAAGTTTATATCCTTGTAGATAATGTTTCATGCATAGTCATTATTATATTCCAAATAAGAATGCACAGAAAGTAGACAGTAGAACAAATAGATAAAAGTATATACATACTTTTACAGATTCATATATTATCAAGTATCTACCTTCCACTAAAAATGTGACAATTTGCTCTTTCATCAACATTTAAGGTAATACCTATTCCCTACCCATACACCAACACAATTATTAAAGAAATCACTTGAACTTCATGTAATATATCTTTGGCAATAATTATTTGAGGCAAACATTTCCCTTATTATGTCCTTGACAAAACTGTGCTATTTTTTTCCTGAATCTTGAAGGAGGTATTTTTTTCTTTGACTCCTTGTTGTATTCTTACAGTCCAATAGCATGTAACTATTTGGTCAAAATATGTGCATAAGCAAATAATTGGACTTTATTCCTGCAGTTTTTTCCAAGATGGTGAAAATACAGAGATGAACTTTGCTCCTGCTTTACTCTCTATCTGTAAGGAAAAAAATAAATTTTACAGGCTCCTTGAATTGTTAAACATCTTTGTTTAAATACACAAAAGCAATTAGCTATTCAAGTATGCCTTACTGGTCACAGAAATAACTTCTGTAACAAGGATATAATTAGATTTATTTACCCTCGTTATCATTTGCACTTGTTTTATCTGGAGATGTGCTCTTTCAGGTTATTGATTTAACAGCTTGGTACATTTTACTCTGAGATTGGTCTAGGGAAGAGGGTGAGAAACAAAAAGAACATAACACTTCTAATTTAATACAAACATGAGTAGATTGATTTAGTGCTATTTTTAGATTTTTCCTATTTTAAAAAATACTGTTATTCCAAATTCACCAGTGAACGAAGTAATATAGTAATTCATAGTACTTGATTTACCACTAGAACATGTGTCTAAAAAGTATTTAGTATAAATAAACATTTATATGTGAGACAATTCACTTAATGAGAAGAAATCATTATTATTAACTGACACATAAACATTATATATGGTGAAGGTATTCAATATGATGTTTTGATACACATATACATTGTGAAATGATTACCACAATCAAGTTAATTAATGTATGCATCACCTCACATAGTTTCCTTTTTTTTGTGGTTAGAAGAGTTAAGATTTATTTTCTTAGCAACTTGCAAGTATACATTACAATGAAGTATAGTAACCATGCTTTATATTGTCTCCATATCTTACTCACCTTATAACTGAAACTGTACCCTTCGCCCAGCATCTCTATTCCTCATTTCCCTATCCCCTCGGAACCTCTGTTCTACTCACTGCCTCTATGAGTTTGCCGTTTTTAGATTTCACATGTAAAAGAGACCATGCTGGATCTGTCTGCTCACGTCTGGCTTTTTTTACTTAACATAATGTCCTCCAGATTCACCCCTGTTGTTGTTGTAAATGTCATAATTTCTTTCCTTTTAAAGACTGAATAATATTCTAAAGTGTGTGTGTGTGTGTGTGTGTGTGTGTATCTTGGCTATTGTGAATAATGCTGCAATGAACATGGGAGTATAGCTATCTCTTTGAGATACTAATTTCATTTCCTTTGAATATATACTCAGAAGTAGGGTGGCTGGACAATTTTATGGTATTCTATTTTTACTTGTTTGAGGAATCTTCACACTGTTTTCTATCATGGTTGTACCAATTTACATTTCAACTAACAGTGTATGAGTGTTCCCTTTACTCACATCCTTGCCAATACTTGTTATCTTTTGGCTTTCTGATAATAGCCATTCTAACACCTGTGAGGTGATATCTCATTGTGGGTTTGATCTGCATCTCTCTGATGATTAGTGATATTGAACACCTTCTTATATATCTATTGTCCATTTGTCTTCTTTAGAACTATGTCTATTCAAAGCCATGGCTTGTTTTTAATCAGATTATTTGGGTTTTTTTTTGTTTTCTGAGTGCTGTGTGCTCCATATATATTTTGTATATTAATTCATTATCAATTCATCATTCAACACATATTCTCCCATTCTATTCCTTTCCATTTTGTTTTTTTTTTTTTTTCCTTTGCTCTGCAGACACGATTTTACTTGATGTATTCTCACTCTGTTTTTATTATCTGTGCTTTTGGTGTCATATTCAAAAAATCATTGCCCAGACTAAGATCAGGGAGTTCTTCCCTATGTTTTCTTCTAGGAGTTTTGCAGTTTCAAGCCTCATGTTTAAGTCTTTAATCCATTTTCTGTTGTTTCTGTGCATAGTGGGGGATACAAACCTATTTACATTTTTTTGCATGTAGTATTTTTCTCTCTACTAATTTTTGAAACACTATCCTTTTCTTGTTATGTGTTATTGGTTCTTTTGTTGAACATCAGTTTCTTATTCTATTCTACTGTCTATATATCTGGGGTTTTTTTGACAGTATCATACTGTTTTGATAAATATAACTTTGTAATATAATTTGAAATCGAGAAGTGTGATGTTTCCAGCTTTGTTATTCTTTCTCAAGATTATTTTAGCTAATCAGGGTCTTATAAATCATTCATACTTAAAAAATCCATTTTATAATACCATTATTCCTTTTTAGCTAAAATGTTAGTAGCAAGTTTAGTATAATAATCATTTTTATTTTACTAACATAGTTATTTAAAATTTAAAACTGAACTCAAGTCATAGAATTTTGAATATGGAATTCACATTTAAAAAATTAGGTATATTCACATATGTTACCATCACCACATTTTCAAAACTTTCAAATTCCAAGCTAATTTTCTATATAAGTTTGAAGGCTCTAACTTTTATTGTTTGGGCACCTTAAAATGCCTTGTTCAGAAGAGTTGGGTTTGTTTGTTTGTTTTTTCTATAGCTTCATGAATTTAAATCTCCCTTCATGATTTTAAAGACAATAATTCTAGACTTTCTGACAGCTTCATAAAGCTGATAGGTTAATTTACATGGTACCATTATGAGAGATTCCAAGAAGGAGTCCCTCTACCATGCAGTTTTGTAAAATGCATTTTAAAAGAATTTGATTTGCAAATAAGTCAGTATTATTACTTCAGTGTTTTACTGAAGAGGGTATCCTATTACACCCATTCTGAAGAAACATTCAAGTATGATTGGATTTGACAAGATAGTGGACGACATGGCATTTCTCCCCCAATCTTCATTATAAATATACCATTGTGGATTTGTCCTCTCTGTGTCTTCCTGAGTGTGTTTCCTATTGTTAAGTATGTATGTGTATGAGGGGTGAAACTAGCTGTGCCATTGAGGAAAGCTCAGGTTTTACCTCCATACTTCTCGGAAGACCAGAAAGTTAATACTTACTTGAGTCTTTTTGTTATTTTTCCAGGATGCAAAACCAACAGGCAATATGTTGGCCAATTTATATCATCTTTATGCAGTGTGTCTTTCAGCCCTATAATAAAGGCAAGGGAATCCATTAGAAGCAGCCCTTGTACATCTAGCAAGTAGGGGAATCTTAAGTGAGAAGGAAGTCAAAAGTTGCTGCTTACTCTTGCGCATGACAATAATCAGGAAATGGTACCATAGCTAAGGGAGGGGGATGATGACACATTGTGAGTTAGTGAATGAACATGATTTTGTCATGCAGGGTGATAGCGCTGTTCTACTTGACTCATGGGAAAAAATATTTTAAATGGCAGAATAATGCGTAATGTTTTTACTTCATTGCACTATCAGGCAAGAATCTAAGAATCATAGACCTGGTTCATCACTCAAATGTTTTAAAAACTCATGGAAATAAATTAATGTTTATTTGATCTTTTACTATCTGCAAGTGAAAATGCTAGGTAATAGAAAAGCCACCCTCTCCCCACACACATTTTATATAACTTAAAGAAATTACGTTTTCAGCACATTATTGCCTGATTCTTTTTACAACTGTTTAATTAGAGACATGATCTTCTCATTTGATATACATCTGGTTTCAATGTGCCATGAACACAAATGAGAAAGAAAGGACATTTTAAGGTTCCTTTGGATAACCAGCATAGAACTGAATCACAAGTATCCTTAGCCCTGAAATAGGTAAAATTTTAAAGTAAAATTGTAGTAATACCACATTCAAGACATCAATGCCTACATCTGTACATGATTTAATCGTTTTTCTAAGTATATACTGCAGCCAAATATTTGTGTTAATTATATTCTTTTCTTTAGATGTTGTGTTTAATTGCCCATTTCATCAAAGAAACATCCATTGTAGCCTCTTTCCTTTCCTTTGGGTTTTGAACTTCAAAGCTCTACATTGTTAAAAATTTAAGGCATTTTTTAATTAGACAACCGTCTTTGTTCCCTATTTTTTTTTTTTTTTTTTGGTGTGTGTATGTATTTTACCTGCTAATTTTTCTTTTACTAGTCTTTGTATTATATTGAAATTAAAAATGTTGGGCCTGGAAGAAACTACTAATTTGTTTTCTGTGCTATGGTTTGCTTTGCTAAGAGTTTGTAAAAATGAAATTTTATAGTTTATACACTTTACTTTCTGGTTTATTTACTCAGACTAGTTACTGTAAGATATATGCATCACTAGTTCATGTCTTTGTATTGCTGAGTACTATTCCATAAAGTAGTTTGCTTTTCCATTTGCCTGTTGACAGACTTTTGAAATATTTCTAGCTTTGCAGTAGTATGAAGGAAGATGTTATGGACACTCATGTACACACCTTTGCATGGACCTACACTTCCTTGTCTCATGAGTAAAGTCCTAGACATGTCACAGCTGGAACATAAACAACTGCCATTTCCTAGGCTCTTCATTCCTTTATGTAGATCCATGGTTCCTGCTGTCATTATTTTTCTTCAGGCAGACAGATTTTTCTTAAATATATTTGGGCTTTTGATGATTATTTCAGTTTTATGTTACTTTAAATGCCTACATTTTATCTTAATTTGTAAAAGAGTAGAAAGCTTAGGTTGCCAAGTTTTTTTTTTTCTTTCTGTACTTTAAACATGTTGTTCTATTGTTTTCTTACTTGCCTTGTTTCCAGCAAGAAATCTATTCAGCATCCTTATCTTTGTGGTAGAGGGGTTTGTGTGTGTGTGTGTGTGTGTGTGTGTGTGTACGCACACGCGCTTACTCTGACTCCTTTGAAGATTTTGCCTTTATAACTGATTTTGAACAATTTTAATTTGATGAGACTTGGTGTGCTTTTCATATATTTGTGTTCAAAGTATATTGTGCACAGTAGTTTCTCAAGCTATAGAAACCTAGTTTCTTTTCTTTTTTTTAACTTTTAAATTTATTTTAAACTTGTGGGGTACAATTCAGGGTTAGATACAAATACTCATTGTGAAATTACCCTTGTTGTTGAGGTGTGCCTCCCCCTTCTCCAGGCAGATTCCAACTACTGCCAATCCCACCTCCCCGTCCCCTGACCCCTCCACAATTTCCCGCTGTCAATCCCCTTCCTACAGCATTATGATAGTTGTTCAAGAGCCGCTTATGAGTGAGAACATGTGACACTCAGTTCTTTGTTTCTGTGAAATATCATTCAGTATTAGAGATTCCAAGTTCATCCAGGTTGCTGTGAAGCTCATGAATTTGTTCTTTATGGCTGTGTAATATTCCATCTTGTATATATACCACATTTTTTAAATCCATTCCTCTTTTGGTGGGTAGTACTGTTGGTTCCATGTTCTTCCTACTGTGAACAAAGCTGTGATAAACATACGTGTGCAGGTATCTTTTTAATAGAATGATTTGAATTCTTCTGGGTATATTCCCAGTAGGGGCATTGAGGGGTCATTTGAAAGGTCGATTTTTAGAACTTTTAGGAATCGCCACACTGATTTCCACAGAGGCTGTACTCGTTTACACTCCCACCAACAGTGCAGAAGTGTTCCCTTTTCACCACATCTTCTCCAGCATCTGTTATTTTTTGAGTTATTGATGATGACCATTCTGAGTGCAGTTAGATGGTACTTCAGTGTAGTTTTAATTTGCATTTCTTTGATGACTAGTGAGGCTGAACATTTTTTCATGTATTTGTTGGCTGCTCATACGTCTTCTTTTGAGACCTGTCTGTACATATCTTTTGCCCACTTTGTAATGGAGCTGTCTGTTTTTTTCTTTTCAGCACATTTGAGATCCTTGGGATTCCTAGATGTTAGGCCTTTGTCGGACAGAGAGTTGGCAAATATTTTTTCCCAGTCTATGGGCTGTCTCCCTGCTTTCTTGATAGTTTCTTTGTCTTTGAAGAAGCTTGTCAGTTTAATGAGGTCCCACTTGTCTATCTTGTCTCTTATGGCATGGGCACTTAGGGTTTTGATCAGGAATTGGTTGCCAGTTCCAATTTCCATTAAGGGTGTGTCCGCATTTTCTAAGGATCTTATAATTTGGGATATTTTGTTTAGGTCTGTGATCCATTTAGATTTGATTCTTGTGTATGGGGACAGGTATGGGTCTTATTTTAGTCTTCTGCTTTCCTAGCACCTTTTACTAAATAGGTTCTCCTCTTCCCAGTGGTTGTTGGTGGAGGCTTTGTTGAAGATGAGTTGGTTGAGAAATTGAGGTTTTGCTTCTGGAATCTCAGTCCTATTTCAATGGTCTATATGCCTGTTCTTGTACCAATACCAGGCTGTTTTGATTATTGCAGTTTTATAATAAAATTTTAAGTCTGGGAGTGTGATACCTCTTTTTTTTTTTTTTTTGCTGAGGATTGTTTTGGCTATTCATGGTCATTTATGTTTCCATATGAATTCCTGTATTGTTGTGTCTAGGTCTGAGAAGATGCTGCTGGTAATTTGATGGGTATTGTGTCAAATCTGTAAATTACCTTAGGTAGAATGGACATCTTAACAATGTTGATTCTTCCATTATATGAGCAAGGAATATTTTTCCACTTGTTTGTATCATCTTTGATTTCTTTAAGCCATGTTTTGTAGTTTTCATTGTAAAAGTCTTTCATGTCTCTGGTTAGGAAGATCCCAGGTATTTCACCTTCTATTTTGTGGCTATGGTGAATGGGATTGTGCTTCTAATTTGGGTTTCTGCTTGCTTATTTATGGTGTATAGAAATGTGATTGTCTTTTGCACATTTATTTTATACCTTGGGACATTGCCAAAGACCTTTATCAGTGCAAGGAGGTTTTTGACAGATTCTCTTGGGTTTTCAAGGTATAGAATCATGTCATCTGCAAAGAGGGATAACTTGATTTTCTGTTTTCCTATTTGAATACCACTGATCACCTTCTCTTCACTGATTGCTCTAGCTGGGACTTCCAAAACTATGTTGAACAGGAAGGGTGAGAGAGGGCATCCTTGTCTTGTTCCAGTTTTCAGAATAAAGGTTTCTAATTTCTGTCTGTTTAGGAGCATGCTGGCTGTGAGTTTCTCATAGATGGCTCTTAGTATTTTGAGGTATGTTCCAGAGTTATTATCAAGAAGGGGTGCTGAATTTTATCAAAAACTTTAGCTGCATTTAATGATATAATCATGTGGTTTTTGTTTTTATGTCTGTTGATGTATTTAATTATATTTATGGTCTTATGAATGTTAAACCAACCTTGCATTCCAGGGATGAAGCCTATGTGGTTGTGGTGGATAATTTTTGAGATGTGTTGTTGAATTCGGCTTGCTTATGATCTTGTTGAGAATTTTAGCATCTATGTTCATCAAGGATATTGGCCTGTAGTTCTCTTTCTTTGTTGGATCTTTACCTGGCTTGGGTATCAATGTGATGTTAGCTTAATAAAATTATTTGGGGAGATTTCCATCTTTCTCAATTGCCTAGAATATTTTCAGTAGGATTGGTGTCAGTCCCTCTTTGTATTTTTTGTAGAATTCTATTGGAAAGTCATCTGGTCCAGGGCTTTTTTTTTTTTGGTAGTAATTTTCTTATGACATAGTCAATTTCCTGGTTTGTTATTGATCTATTTAGGGTCTCGATTTCTTCTTGTTTCAACCTGGGGAAGTTGTGATGTCAGGAAGTCTTCCATTTCCTTAAGGTTTTCAAGTTTGTTTCCATACAAGTGTATATAGTAGTCTTTGATAATCTTTTGTATTTCTTCAGGGTCAGTTGCGACTTCATCTTTTGTGTTTCTGATTCTGTTTATTTGTGCTTTTTCTCTCTTTTTCTTGGCCTGTCTAGTTAGAGGACCATCAATCTTGTTTACCTTTTTAAAAAACCAGCTTTTTGTTTCATTGATTTTTTTGTATTATCTTTTTGTCTTCTATGTCCTGAATCTGGGCTTTTGTTTTGGTGATCTAGATTCTTCTGCTGAAGTTAGGGTTTTGGTGGTCTTGCTTTTCCAGCTTCCTTAGGTGAGTAGCTAGGTTGTTAACTTGTGATCTTTCTACTTTATTCCTGGGTGTTTATAGAGATATGAATTCCCTTCTTGGTATTGCTTTCATGACATCCTGGAGATTTTGGTAAGATGTTTCTTCATTTTCATTTGTTTCCTGGTATCTTATAATCTTTGTTTTGATTTCCTTGTTCATCTAGGAGTTGCTTAGTCTCATGCTACTTAGTATCCATGTCTTTGTGGGTTTTGGGTAACTTTGTTGGTGTTGATATTTATTTTTATTCCATTGTGGTCTGATAAGGTACATGGCAGAATTTCAATCTTATGAAATGTATTTATGGTTGATTTATGGCCAAGGATGTGGTCAATCTTAGAGTATGTTCCATGTGGTGATGAGTAGAATGTGTAGTCTGTGGTTGGTGGGTGGAGTGTTCTGTAGATATCAATTAAGTCCATTTGGTTAAGAGTCACATTGAGCTTGTGGATCTCCTTGTTGATTTTTTATCTTGATGATCTGTCTAGGGTTGTGAGTGGAGTACTAAAGTCCCCAGTTATGATAATGTTAGAGTTAAGATCTTTTTTAAGTTTGCCTAGAAGCTGCTTTATGAAAGTTGGTGCTCCTATGTTGGGTGCATATATGTTTAGGATGGATATTTCTTGTTGATGGATTGAATCATTTATCATTATATAGTGACCTTCTGTATCCTTTAAAATTTTTGATAGCTTATAGAGTATTTTGTCTAATATTGAGATCATAACTCCTGCTTCTTTTGTATTCCATTCACCTGAAATTTTGCTTCCCGTTCTCTTACTTTGAGTCTGTGTGTTCTTTCTGATGAGATGAGTCCCTTGGAGACAATATATTATTGCTTTATAATATTTTATCCATTTTGCCATTCTATATATTTTCAGTGGTGCACTTAGTTCATACACTAAATGTATGGCAAATTTCAGGCAAATTATTGAAATGTTAGAGTTGATCCCTATCATGAGATTCTTATAGAGTTGTTGTTGTTGCTGTTTGTTTGTTGCCTTTCTTTTCATTTGAAAGAGATTGGAGTAACTGTACATAGGATCATTCAGTCTTCACAGGACTCTCCTGAGAAGAGCCTGCCATATCCAGATGATTCTCATCACCTGGCACCTGGCCTACACATCTATTATAGCAAATCAACTGGTATTCCAGATCCCGTCAGTGAAGAGAGAAGATTTAAGAGAGCTAGAGAAAGGACCCCATCCCCAGTGAGAAAATGCTGGCCGCAGCTATTTTCTCTCCCAGGAAGAGTCAGGATCTGCATTCCACTGCACAGCTCTACTCAGCTCTGCTCAGCCTCCAACTTGATACCTAAAGCACTCTCTTCAAAGTGGGAGAGAGAGAAGGCCCTCCCCCATGCTGGATCAGACACAGACAGGTCAGATCTGAGTGGCAGACTTGACAGGTAGCAAACCGGGTGAGTACAGATCTGATCCACCCTCCTTCCACTGTAGGCCTGGGGCATCTGACTCAAGCTGAGAGCAACCCTATCAGCCTGCACTGAGAGCAGAGGGTGGGGCTAAAGGCCAGAGCTGAAAGGATGTTGGACTTATAGAAACAACCTCAGAGTGAGATTGGTTCCTTGTTTTTCTTTTGTTTTTTGGTTTTTGTATGTTTGTTTTGCTAATTTTGGTTTGTTTGTTTCTTGTTTTAGGTTTCTTTTTCCTCTCTTTCTGTTTTTGATAATGTTTTCATACTTTCTTTGTTTCTGTTATTTTATTGATTTTTTTCTTTAGACTTCCTGTTTTTGTATGGGAAGAGTACATCAGTAGGGAGATTTTTGCTGGTTTGTGTGTTTGTATGATTGTCTGTATGTTTTAGGGTTTTTTTTAACTTTTTTCTGTCATTGTGTCTATTTTCATTCATTTTCCCTCTTACTCTCCACTCTCTACACCTTCCTCTTGCTCCCATCCATCCTTTTCCCATTCTTTTCTTTTTTCTTACCTCATTTTTCTTTCAGAGAACAAGCCTATAACCCTACTGCATGGACAGATTGTAAGGCAGTGGGAAGTGGGTTCCAGGGTGCCAGTACACCTGTTGGTGGATACTGGGAACTGCAGATTGATTTTGAATCAAAGTTCCCCCCTCAATGAAACTTCAAAACTGCAAAAAGCACAGTTCCCAACCCACAGTCTAGCTTCAGAATTGAACAAAGCCAGAGGATCCACTTAAGGAAAAATAAGAGATTGAACAAACAGAAGCAAAAGCAACCTCCCCTCATCCCTGAACAACAGAATTAAAGAAGAGGGGGGAAAAGTGTGTGTGTATGTGTGTGTATGTGTGTGTGTGTGTGCATGTGTGTGTGTATTGGGAAATCTACATGAATGATGAAAAACCAAAGGAAGAATATGGGTCTCACATAGACCCCCAGGAGGTCAGACACTGAGAAAAGTCTTTGGAACGCAAACAATGAAGAGCCCTCAGAATGAGTGGTCTCAAACAACAAAACCAGATATCAAGATATTAATAGGGAGAATAAATAGAATTGAGGAGAGGTATAAGAAAGAATGAAGGGGTTGATAACTGAGATAACAGCAGTAAAGAATACTGTGAATGAGGTGAAGCAGCAAGATGGTGACGGGGCGACCCAGTCTATGAAACCCTCTGCAAAGGAGAACTGCAGTGGGTCTCTGACTCTCGCCCCGGGGGCTGCAAATCCCAACATTGCAGCCTGCTTTTCATACAGAGCTTGGTCGTTGCAACCGCTGACGCATCGCAGTGGACTAGACAGTCACTGCAGGACAAACGGTGCTGCCGCAGCCACAGCCACCCCCCCCCGCTGCCACCACTACGGCAGCCATACCACATCATACCAACCGGGCTGGAGGCGAACCACTTCGATCCTTCAAGCCACTTCAGGGAAGATCTGCTGGGATTGCTGCCACCTCTCCTGCAACCAAGACTTCATGCCCGCCATAAGTCTCCTGCCGTCTGCCCTGAAGCAGGCAGCCATCTTCAGCATCTGCCCTTCCTGTTCGGCTCCACCCTCTCTGGTGCAAGCAGCTGAGATAGCACCACCTGCTGGCGATTCAAGGTAACAACACCGAAACGGAAGAAACAAGCTTGAAAAAGACATAGGCCAGAGTGGTGAACGGAGGGTGATCTGAAATGTCCTTCACAGCAGAGCAGGGGCAACTGACCCTAACTGCAAACTAATTTACCACCTTGAAAAGAAAACTAGAAATCAGAACTGAAAGGACTTTGGACTTAAAAGAAATGTCTCAGAGTGTGCTTCATTGATTCTGCTAGTTTAATGATTTAATTCTATTCCTACTGTATTGTTCCTTTTTTCTTTTTTCCTCTTCCTTTTCTTCTCTTTTCTTCTCTTTGTAAACCATATCTTTGTATACAGGAACAGCACACTAATATGTTGGTTGGTTAGCTTGTATGTTAGCATCACTATATGTTTTATTTGTTTTTTTATGAGAGTTGGTTCATCTGTAGCTATGGTCTATTGTTTTTATCTGTTTCAATATAGGCCTCTCTCTCTATTTGCTGGTACACTCGTTTGTTTCCCCACTTACTCCTCTATCTCTCCACCCCCCCTCTTCAACCCACTGTCTGCTCCATTCTCTTCCATCTGCTAACCATATTTTATTTCAGGGAGTAAACCTACAGCCCCCCTGCACAGACAGATTCCAAGGCAGTGGAAAGTGGGTTCCAGATTATCCACACCCTGTCAGCGAACACCAGGACCTGCAGATAGATTTTAAATCACAGCTCCCCCCTTAAGTAAATCTTAAAACTGCAAAAAGGACCACCCCCAACCTAAAGTGCAACCCCAGAATTGAACAAAGTAAGAGGGCTTACATAAAGAATAGGAGATGGAACAAACAGAAGTAAAACCAATCCCTTTACCCCTGAATAACAGAATTAAAGAAGATGGTGACATGGAAGGAAGGAAAAAGTAGGGAGGGGGGAAAAAAACCACACAAATGAAGAAAAACCAAAAGAAGAATATAGGTCTCACACAGACCCCAGGGAGATCAGACACTGAGAAAACAGATTCTGGAACACAAACAATGAAGAGCCCCCATAATGACTGGTTACATGCAACAAACCCAGACATCAAGACATTACTGGAGAGAATTTAAAAAACTGAGGAGAGACAAGAGGAAAATAGGAAGGAGTTGATGTCAGAAATGACAGCAGTAAAGAATACTTAATGGAAATAAATAACAGACTAATAAGCATGGAAAGCAGAATCATTCAAGCAGAAGAAAGAATCTCAGAGCTCAAAGACCAAAACACAGAACTAACCCAAACTGTCAAAAGCATAGAAAAGACGCTCAAAAAGACAGAACAAAACCTGCAAGAGATGAATGATCACTTCAAGAGACCAAACCTGAGTAATTGGGCTTCCTGAGGCAGAGAGAGAAACAGAAGCCAAACTGGAACAAACATTTCATGAAATCATTCAAGAAAACATCCCTCTTCTCATCAAGGATGAAAAAATTCAAACATGAGAGATTCAGAGAACCCCTACAAGACAACAAATGAGAAGACCAACTCCCTGACACATAATAATTCACCTAAACAAAGTAGCTATAAAAGAAAAAATCCTAAAGGCAGCAAGAGAAAAAGGCCAGACTACCTACCAGGGAAAATCAATTCGAATAGCAGCAGATTTATCCACAGAAACCCTTCAGGCTAGGAGAGCCTGGAGCCCTATCTTCAAAGTTATAAAAGAGAAACAATTTCAACCAAGAATAACCTACCTAGCCAAACTAAGCTTCATTAGAGAGGGAGAATTGAAATCTTTTACAGATATCCAATCCCTAAGAACCTACATTGCCACCAGACCACCTCTACAAGAAACACTTAAGAAAGTACTGAACACAGAAGAAAAAGAAAAAAGAACAACAACATTCTTCACAAGAATACAGGCAAAAGATTGAAAACACACATGAACCAACTCAAAAACCCAAAGAAAGACAACAGACAAACAGGAACAACTCTGTAAGAGCCTTTTGACAGGGATCAACTCTTGCATTTCAATTATTAGAATAAATGTGAATGGACTAAATGCACCACTGAAAAGACATAGAATGGCAAAATGGATAAAATATCATCAGGCAACAATCTATTGCCTTCAAAAGACTCACCTCACTAGAAAGGACACCCACAGACTCAAAGTAAGAGGATGGGAAACAAACTTTCAGGCAAATAGAATACAAAAGTAAGGAGGAGTAGTGATCTTAATTTCAGACAAAATACCCTTTAAGCTATTAAAAATCAAAAAGGATACAGAAGGCCACTATATAATGATAAAAGGCTCAATTCATCAACAAGAAATATCTATCCTAAACATATATGCACCCAACATAAGTACGCCAACTTTCATAAAGCAACTTCTTGGAAAACTAAAGAAAGATATTGACTCTAGCACCATCATAACTGGGGACTTTAATACCCGACTCACAACCCTAGACAGATCATCAGGACAAAGAATAAGCAAGGTTATCGGGACCTCAATGTGACTTTGGACCAAATGGACTTAATTGATACCTACAGAACTCCATCCAAAGACCACAGAATACACATTCTACTCATCACCATATGGAACATATTCTAAGGTCAACCACATACTCGGCCATAAATCAAGCATAACCAAATTTAAAAGGACCAAAATTCTACCAAGTACCTTCTCAGACCACAGTGTAATAAAAATAAACATTGACACCAACAAAGTCCCCCTAAAACCCACAAAGACATGGACACTAAACAGCATGATGCGAAACAACTCCTGAGTCAATGATGAAATCAAAACAGAGATCAAAAGATACCTGGAAACAAATGAAAATGAAGAAACA